>NC_134691.1:98894961-99029961 GCF_050947455.1 Rhinoderma darwinii | reverse complement strand
TGGCATTCAGCGCTTGCTAACAGCTGCCCTTTTGCCACCATTCATGCACCGCAAACCCCAAAAGTTTCAAAGATCAATAAATCCGAATCGTTTGGGTAAATCAGTCAGAATTTCATTTTTGTAGCATCGATTTGCTCATCTCTACCTGTCAACCCTCCTGACATGTCTGTTTCAGTAATCACTTGTATTCCTCATAAAATTAAAATTCTGGATCATCTTTTCACATAGCTCTTCGTTGTGCTGATCCTCTGTTATTCCACCAGTTATTCAATAGATCCACTCCAAAAATATGAGCCGCACTGTATAAGGCTTGTATCGTGTGTGTGTGTTAGCCTCAGGGGATTTGACTCTATCTCTTGTCAATAGGGTATTAAATACCCTACACAGTCTCCTGTCACCACTGATTGGACAGTGTCAGGCTGTGTAGGGACACACCCCCAACGGGTAACACCCAATAGTTAATTTATTCATACATACGTTTCTAAGAAGAATAACAGAAGAACGGCACAATGTAGAGTTCTAAGAAAAGGTGCTCCAGAATTGTTGTTTCATGCAGAACATAATTATTTACTAAAACAGACATGTCAGGAGAGGTGACAATCAAGCACCAATCATTAGGGAAAGTTTAGAAGATTTCTGAAGACAGATGTATCATTTAGTTTAGTGGGAGCTCTATCAATCTGTCAGTGATCTCCCCTAGAGGTAACTACAGGCCATTTAGACCTCACAAGACTAGAAGGAGAAGACTGACAAGTGATTAACATATCTTTTCTAGTTGACAGCATACCATATATTAGCATTTTTCTGGGGGTTCACTTGTGGGGGTACATTTTATATATGTGTTTTATATTTTCAGCCACCTATTAACCTCTTTACAGGGGATTTAGGTGTGAAAGTGATTAAACTGTTTCAATTATTCCATCTTGCATAGACTCCTTCTAGTATGGTGGTGACGATTTTGGATAGTTGGAATCTTGTGGCCTGAAGGAGCCATTTTGAGATTAATAAGTTATGATTTCTTTAAAGCCAATATATCTATGTCAGCAGTTGTCTTGAAACAATTCTTTGTTATGTGTTCTCGAGTTTAATGTTTTATTATTTTTGTGTGATAAGGATCCGATCATCCTTGGGAAGCTTCTGGAGAATGACCATGTTTACCATAAGGGAGGGGTCAGTCTGACTCTTAGCCTTGAAGAAGGGGTTTGTTTAATATAAGAGAGGGGGTAGTCTGACTCCTAGGATCTATGACACGGTATATTTTGGGAACTCATAGTTTTAAACTTCAGACGTCTTGTAAGTGTATGATTGGTTCAGGACAAAACATATTGTCATTATATGCTATTGGCTAAATTAAATCCAAATTAATGTCATATTGTAAACATTGTAAATGATTGGCTGGAATCAAGCTGCTCCTACTTCGAAAGATATTATTGTAAGGGTTTGATGAATAAACGGGAGAGAAGAATTTTGAGCATACAAAGCATGGTATCTTGTGTCATCTTTTCTCTCAGATATGTATATATATATATATATATGTATATATATATTTATATATATATATATATATATATATATATATATATACAGGGGGGGGGCAATTTATAAGCACAACATTGTTTTTCTTGGGAAATTCTCGATAAGTTTGATGTGTCACATGACCCTCTTCCCATTGAAAAAACTAAAGTTGGATACAAAATGACCGACTTCAAAATGGCCGCCATGGTCAACACCCAGCTTGAAAAGTTTCCCCCCTCCCATATACTAATGTGCCACAAACAGGAAGTTAATATCACCAACCATTCCCATTTTATTTAGGTGTATCCATATAAATGGCCCACCTTATATATATATATATATTGATTATCTATTAGGTATCGGTTGACATACCCAATACAAATTTCAGTCTGATATATTTTGGCCCATGATTGCGTTAACATTAGGAAAACGTGATTTCTGCAATTCAGTAATAGGAAGATATAGGACCATGGAAGGTGATCATTCACTTGGAATTTAGGCCATGACCACATGACCGATTATTAAGAAAATCCAAGACAGAAATCTGCAGCTGAAGATCGGATTTCTGCAATGTATGGGCCAGTAGATCCGCATATGGATTAGTCCTATTGTAATTCAATAAAGCTAATCCGAAGAGATTTTAGCGCAGAACCTACTGCAATATTGAAAATGTTTTGGATTTTCAGATCTGTCACATTCATTATTCTGCACAGATATTTGTCTGAGCATGTGAATGGGTTATAAAATACCCTATTCACATGCATTTATGGTGGATCTTTAGTAGATTCTGTCAGAATTTAGGCGTAGAATCAGCGCCTAAATCCTGACAGAATCCTGTGAACATGAGCTACAGTGAAGAATATCATAGTCTTTTTTAAAACTTGGAGCTGCTGATAACAAAAGGGCTACATTGTTTATAATTACCTCAACCCCAAAACTGGTTTTAGTAATTCTGCGTACATGGTGGTTTAACGAACCCTAAAGGACCTATAAATGAGCACCACCAGACAATACAACATATCGATCAGCACTCATTTGCTCAATTCAAATGGAGCAATGATTGCTAGTATGGGGATGAACGATTGTTGATACGATTGTTCGTCCCCATACATTTTGCTTCTTGTTTACACAGGAAGATGTGATGTCGACTAGAAACTATTTTTCTGGATGCAATAAATATCCGATCAGCCGTAGAATGAATGCTTATTCACCTGATCATTGACCCATATAAAAGGGCCTTTACTTTTTTATTTCTTGAGCTACCAAATAATTTTAGGTGTTGTATTTATCCTTTGTTGTTTTATTAGTGGTAAATTCTTAATAAAAAAAAAATATACAGTATATATATCTATAAATGTAGTTCATTATTTAGTAAATTTGCAAACACACTAAAATAAAGCATTATAATGGGTTTCAGTATTTTTATATAATATGTAAGTGGGAGTAGAGAACTAAGTAAGGTGTCATACCTATAAAGTTGTAAAGTTAAACAAAGCCACTGCGAACATATTATAGGCTGGGATAATATCCACTTTTTAACAATAAGTCTCACCAAAATTCTATTCTCCTCCCCAGACTTTTTGTTTTAAACATGCTAGAGAGGTTTAAAAAATACATATTCCCCAAAATACAATGGAGTAAGTAAGTATCTAGATGATTACATCTTAAACAGCAGGAGGTTTGACATAAACCTAATCCTATACAGAAAAGAAGGGGAGTAGTATAGTCCATCTATCAACATAAATTGTCGCTCGTGTGAGCGCACAGCTGCTTCGTGTCTGTTCGGCTTTTTCCAGAAATAAATGTATCGGTGTACGGACTCAATAGAAAGTCTATTGAGTCCGTACTCTGATACATCGGCTATCTGGAAGCCGAACAGAAACGAAGCAGCTGAGCGCTCACACAAGGGCTTTTGGCTTCGTTCTAGCGATTGGTGGCGGTCTGAGTGCTCGGACCCCCACCAATCCAAACTTCTGACATTTCAGTATGTCATGTCAGAAGTTTGTCGAACATTTAGCTACACTTTAACATAAGCCAATGTTTATGAATAACTTTCATAATCTGCAGGCTATGTTCATGATAGATGGTAACACAAGGGATACATTTTGATTATACAAGGCTATCAGTCTTTTTACCAGATCTCTCCATAACTTCACTTTATCAATGTGTGATCTCACTAATCTATCTGGATAACCTCGAGAGTGGAATTTAAGTCCCATATCGTTGAAACGATCTATCATAGTTGACTCATCGTCAACAATCCTTCTAACCCCCAATATCTGATTAAAAGGAAGGGATCTGATCATGTTCTGTGGATGTTGACTCCCATATCTCACAAGGTTATTGCAGTCTGTGGGTTTTATAAAGAGATCTGTTTGCAAGCTATTGACCTTGATGTAGACTGTGGTATCCAAGAATTTTATAGCCTCAGTGGAACATACCATAGTGAATTTAATATCACGGTCTACCATATTCAGATATTATTTTTTTTTATCTAAAGTCTCCCTAGTGTTTGGCCAAATAAGTTAATAATAAGTTAAGAAGTTTAAATAGAACCCAATTTCACCCCTTATGAGAAGAACAATACATAAGATTCACTGAAAAATCTACCTTATAATTCTAATTTGTGGAGGAAAGATCTGCATTACGCCATTGAAAACATCTATAAAATCCCTATTGGATAAAAGACAAAATTTAAATACAATGATGCTTGTATATTGGGTCAAAACTGACACGCTCCCTGCTTTATATACACCTCTAAATAAAAAGTACAAGCTGTAACAAAGTGAGAAATAATTTCTGGTTTTGACCAAAATGTGTGCAAGAATTCACTGTCAGAAATGATCCATTACATAGTCACATACATTACATATTCACAGTAAACATATGGTAACATAAGGTGATGCAAAAGGTAATTTGCATCTTAGTCTTTCATATAATAATAATACTAGATAACATATAGTTAGATAAGGAATGGCTAATGCTTGTTTGGAAAAAAAAATGCATCTTGTTTATCAATGTTCCTTGTGGCTAAGTATAACAATATGACAAACATATAACAATACATACATTTAAAAAAAATACAAAAACATAAATAAAAAAAATAAAAATTATATATATATATACATATATATATATATATATATATATATATATATATATATATATATATATATATTATATATATAATGTTATTTTATATTAGAAACATATATTATAAATATAATGTTATTTTATGTTAGAATATAAAAAGGAACATCCACACCCAAAATGCCACAGGGTTGCTGAATTCTGCATTATTTATTATGAGGTTTTAAGTGGTCTGTCCATATTGTCCATTTAAACTAAATGCTTTAACATTTCTTGGGACATTACAGACAGGCCTCTAAGAACCTTACTCTTCATAGAATGGCAGGATAAATGCATTTATTTCATAAATTCATTCTTTTACTTGTGTAAATTTATGGAACCATAAAGATTATACTTATGTTTAGAACTCATTTACTGTCATGTAAGATGATATTTAATACAAATGGCACTATAATGCATAGTGACAGAATGCTGAGGAGCTCAATCTGACTATTATCATTGTCCTGTCCCATGTACAGTATATAATAGCAATTATTTTTTTTTTCATAGTTACAGGTGCTAATAGGTAAAGATATACAGCAACTGCATCATTAACAAAACATTAAAAGTAAAAAAAAAATATAAAAAAATTACCTAACTTCCAGCAACAACTCCCTTAAAAGCCTCATCTCCTTTGGTCCTATATTGTCTTATGTGAGACATGTATTAAGAATTTTCGATTACTTGTCCCAGGAGTCATTCCCCCATCCTACTCACACACCTCACAAATGACCAGCATGAATCCTCCCTTTCTGCTCTGTCTGCAAAAGGAGTTCAGGAATGTTAAGCCTCACCCTCTAGAAAACGGACGAGATCAGGAGGAAGTTAACATCTGTCTTCTCTGCAAGCATTTTTACTAGACTGTTTGTATCAGGAACATACAGTAAATCCTTCATACGGACAGGCATTTTACAGGTATGTGGATAGGTATTTCTTCTGTTCACTTTTATCATTCATTTCTAGATTTAATTATCACTTAAAGTGGCTTCTTACTAAGAACATTTATCATATATTCACAGGATAGGTGTCACGAATGGTCTGTGGACCCACTGGGCCGTGCCGCCATGGCGGTAAGGCAGCTGGCCAACAGGGAGCAGGTGAGAGTCTATAGGTCTATAGGTACCTGTGGCAGATCAGACAGCAGCAGGGCAGGCTCGGCTGGGACTAGGTACCAGGCGGGCGTCAGGCGAGGTGGAGCAGGTAAGACGTGGATGCAGCACAGCACAACTTTGGCACAGCTCAGTGCTAGACCAGGGATGCATGGTTTGCTAGGAATAAGAACTGGAAACAGGTATAGGTACAGGGACAGGGACTAGAACAGGAAACACACTAAGAGGCCATCACATAAACAAACTAGGGAACACAACAACGCTCAGGCATAGAACTAGGGGGCTGGACCCCTCTTATAGTCCAGGGTACTCACGGGTCAAAGTTCATCAACAAGGAACCGGGGCGCGCACTGCCCCTTTAAGAGTGCACCCTACGGAATCCGTCTGAGGTGAGTGGACGCGAGTGCTGGCGTCTCCTGAGGAAGAGGCTGGGGCCAGCGCTTGCCGACTCGTGGCTGCAGCTGTCAGGGGGAGGTTGGAGCTGACAGCTCGCAGCCACGGACATTACAATAGGCAATAAATGTCTTATCGGTAGTGGTCTAACCACTGGGACCCCCAACGATCACCATAAGGAGCGTTCCCTAGTTCTGTGCATGCTCAGCCACTGCTCCATGAGTTGTCTATGGGACAGTCGAGATAGCTAAGTACAGTGATCAGCTATCTCCGGCAGTCACATTAAAAGTAAATGGAGCGGTGGCCCCTTTGAGGTCAACAGGTCCAAACTGAGCAATTGTTGTACACTTTTCAATGAAAACATGAGTTTGCAACATTGAAGCCTGGATTATAGAAAGGGCAAAAAGGGCACTGTTAAATGGAAGTAAAACTGTAGACAGCTGTTTAGGATTCTTGCTATAGGAAGAGGAGGAAAACAGGCTGCTGGAAACATCAGGCTCTGGTTACCTCTACAGAAACAAAGGATGTTAAAATCCTGATCCATGTTTTCCGAAAGGGCAGACATTGTGGGATAGCTGGGAGGCCCCATGAATCCTGTGGACATCCTCAGCATCTAATGACAATTATCTAATAAATATGGCAAGCTTAAGTTAGCCAAATAAAACATGACACTGTTGTCGGGGAGGGTGACCCCACCAATTTTTTACCCAGGGGCCTCAAATACATCGGGCCTGATGCCTAGGGAAGGATAATGGTGTTACAGATGAAGACTAAGACAACAGGGTTATGAGAAGGAATATGATGGATGAAACAGAAGGAGCACAGTTTTTCAAAGATTAAGTTTGAGATGTAAAGATGACATTACAGCAAAGACATCAGACAGACATTTACAAGTGTTTTTTTTTAGGACAGCAAAAAAACAATTTCTGAAAGGTTGTACAGTATACAGTTGGGTGTCATCGGTATAAAGTTGGTATTGGAGATCAAAGCTGCTGATAGTCTGCCCAACTTCGATTGGGTGGCGAGAAAACAGGACGGGGCCGAACACTGATCCTTATACAAAGAAAGTAAGGGGAGAGGAAGTAGAGCCAGCAAAAGACACACTGTAAGTGCCATTAGACAGAAGGAAAACTAAAATAAGACATTATCCTTCAAGCAAAAGGAGTAGAGTCTCAAGGAGTATTGGGTTAAATGCAGCATATAGATCTAAAATGATATAAAAGCGAGTATTGACTTTTGGATTTTGCCGTCAACATATCATGCCATCACAGCCCCCCCCCCCATGCCCGGTGGCGCCGCTTCCTGACGCTATGGCTGCTACAGCAGTAGTTATACCACTGACTGCCGTGCTTCAATTCTACTGAAATTGTAGTAACCAATGTATCTAATGATCTGTTGACGGCAAAATCCAAAAGTCAATACTTTATATCATTTTAGATCTATTTGCTGCATTTAACCCAATACTTCTTCAGACTCCACTCCTTTTGCTTTAAGGATAATGTCTTATTCTAGTTTTCCTTCTGTCTGATGGCAATTTCAGTTTTGGTAGCGACGCCACAGTCAGTAGTATCTGTGTCCTTAGGACGCAGATACTATTGAACACTACGGCAGAGCAGGGAGGTATCTCCCCGCTCTGACATTAAAGGGGTTGTTCTACAAAACACATGTATCCCCTATACACAGGATAGGGGATACATGTGCGTACTTGCCAACTGTCCCGAATTTGCTGGGACTGTCCCGGATTTACAGAGACGGTCTCGGCAAAATACTGCCCCGGGACTTGTCTCGGCAACTGCTACATTCAATTGTATCTGCGTCCTCAGGACGCAGATGCAATTGAATACTATGGCAGAGCAGGAAACTATCCGCTTCCGGCTCTGCCATTCCCTGCTCCTGGAGCGAAATCCGCTGCCAAAGCATTGCCGACTCCCTCGCCGTGGATTCTGCTACAGGAGGTGCGACTGGCGTCTCTGCCCTTATATGGACAGATAAGTCAGGGCTCTCTCTATGAGCGGAATTCCCGGCCAGGGTGTCAGCAACTATTTGGCCAGGGATTCAGGCATTCCAGGAGTAGCCCATGACTTCACTGTCTATATAAGGGCAGTGATGTCAGGGCACCTCCTGCAGCGGAATCACTGGCCGGAGCATTGCCGACGTCTGGCCAGGAAAACCGCTCTCAGAGGGAGACCCTGACGACATCACTGTCCCTATATGGACAATGAAGTCAGGGGATCTCCTGGAGCACTGGAATCCCCGGCCAAAAGCATTACCGACGCCTGGCCAGGGATTCCGCTCATGGAGTGAGCCCATGACTTCACTTTCCATAAAAGGGCAGTGATTTCAGGGGCACCTCTTTAAGTGGATTCCGCTCATAGAGGGAGGCACAATGGCTCTATCTACAGGGACAGGGAGGGGGAGGGGGCAATCTACAGGGGTACTATGTGGCACTATCTATAGGGGAAGTATGTGGCACTATATACAGGGGCAGTATTGTGGCACTTTCTACAGGGGACTGTGTGTGCCATCATCTACACGGGGTGTGTGTGTCATCATCTACAGGGGCGGTGTGGCATCATCTGCAGGAGATCTGTGTAGCATCTATATGGGGCCTGTGTAGCACTATCTACAGGGGACATTGTGGTATTGTCTACAGGGGGCACTGTGACACTTTCTACAGGGGGGGCATGCTTGTCATATCTACAGGGGGCACTGTGGCATCATCTACAGGGAGCAGTGTGTGGCAACATCTACAGAGAGCAGTGTGTGGAAATATCTACAGGAAGCAGTTTGTGGCAATATCTAGTGGGGGCAGCGTGGAGCACCATCTACAAGGGGCACTAAGTGTGGCACTATATACGCTGTTTTTTACACTACCAGTAGTGGTCAGCACATATCATCTAGCCCTATTGATAAAGTGAGACATCACCTGCCTGTAAACAACCAAATAACCAGAGACATACCGGCCACCATAGTAGTTGTCAGCATAACTTGTATGCAGAAATTCCGGAAAACAACGCCCACTAGCCACACCCACCAGATAAATCACTCCCTATAAGACGCACCCACTGAAGATGCCACACCCTAAGTGTCCCTGGAAAAAAAATTCAAATGTTGCCAACTATGCATGTGTGATCTCTGGGGGTCCGACCATTGGGATCCCCCGTGATAAGGAGACTGGGGGACCGAAAGTCCCACGAAGTGCTCCATGAGAAGCATGGGACTTCAGCAGTCTGTGTCCGGCTGGTGTGTCCGGTAGCTCCATAGAAATTAATGGAGCACCGGTAGCGCTTTTGCATATGCGTAGTCGGTGCTCTATTCTTTTTTATGGAGCTTCCGATCACACAAGTTGGACACAGACCCCGGAAGTCCCATGCTTCTCATGGAGCACTTTGGGGGACTTTCCGTTCCACATTCTCCTTATTGCTGGGGGTCCCAACGGTCGGACTACCAGCGATCACACAAGTTTCTCCTATCCTGTCAGACAACTCCTTTAACTAGGCTACATGACGTTTTTTTGGGGGTGTTTTTCGAGGGGGTGTATGGCACTATCTACAGGGGGCTGTATGGCAGTTTATACAAGGGAGGCTGTATGGCACTATCTACAAGGGGGAGGTGGGGGCGCTATCTACAAGTGGGTGTGATACTATAAACAGGGGGGTGTGTGTAGCACAATCTACAGGTGCACTGTGTGGCAGAATCTACAGGGGGCACTATTTACAAGGGGCTGTGTCTGGCCCAGTCTTTCCTAGTTACATCCCTGATGGCAGACAATTTGTAAGGCATCCAGAGATAGTGGAGTGGTAATTGACCAGACACGTGTACACCCGATGTTCTAGTGCCTTAGAAGCAAAAGGAGAGCTGTAAACAGTACAATAGTTAAAAGAGGAGAAGTAGTGAAAAGTGGTCTTCTTGAGAATTTTGGGGACTAAAACTTGCTTAAAACATAAAGGGAATGAGAGAGATAGGTCAAAGAGGCTCTGTCACCACATTATAAGTTCCCTATCTCCTACATAATGTGATCTGTGCTGTAATGTAGATAACAGCAGTGTTTTTTATTTAGAAAAACAATAAACTTTGACCAAGTTATGACCTATTTTAGATTTATGCTAATGACTTTCTTAATGCCCATCTGGGCATTTTTTAGCTTTTGACCAAGTGGGTCACTTACTCACACAGCATTTCGAGATCACACTGTGCTGTCATTAAGTCCCACACAAACGTTACCGAAGTGTCGGGTTTGTGAATAGACATCGCGTCCTGGCTGGAGGTGATGTCTATTTACTCTCACTTCAGTAAAGTTAATGTGTGAGTAAGTGACAGCACATCGTGATCTCGCAAGCTTACTATTTGCTGAGTACATGAATGGAGAGAAGTGTATGACTCTGATTGGTCAGCGTCATACAATGCCCACTTGGTCAAAAGCTAAAAAACGCCCAGTTGGGCATTAAGAAAGTCATTAGCATAAATCTAAAATAGGTGATAACTTGGTCAAAATGTATCGTTTTTCTAAATAAAAACCACTGCTGTTATCTACATTTCATGGACAAGATGTGAGGGAATGGGATCAAGAGGACAGGTGGTTATGGGGGCAGAGGAGAGATGTGCAGTGTCTACTACCTTTCTTATAGGGTCAAATATGGAGAAGTTACGAGGTGTAACATGGGATTGTGGCATATCCTTTTAAGGAGAGTTGTATATAATCTCTTGATTTACAGTATGTCATTAATCTTGTCTTTAAAATAGGAAGCAAGGTCATGGGCAATGAGAACAGTGGTAGGTGCTCCGACTATGGGAGTAAGAAGGAAAGTAACAGTTTCAAATAAGTGCTTGAGAGTATTTGAGGGAGAAGATATGAAGGTACTGAAATATATTTGTTTAGGATCACAACATGAATTTGAAGGGAATGAAGTCAGCCAGCATGTAAGTGTGACTTACTCCACTGGTGCTCAGAAGACCTAGAGCATCTTTGGAAGTAGTGGGTTTGGATTGTGTCAGGGCGCAATGTAATCCAATGTATATTTCAGTGTATGGTCATAGTGGACTGTGGCAAGAGAGGAAGGAAATGGGAGAGAGTGCACATTTACGGATTATTTTTGAAGATGGTCCAAGCGATAGCATTTATATTTCTATACATGTAGGTGGTAGGTTTTCTGGAGGGACCTAAAGGTAATAGGATGGTATAGGATAGCAGATGATAAATTGAGAGCAGAAAAGGTGAGTTGAAAAAATCAAAGACCATCTTCACGTCTTGGAGAATTAGTGAGCTGAGATATTCATAGGGAGGAATAAAGGGAATGGAGCTTAGTAGCTGTAGGGGGACAATGATCCACCAAAAGGGATGTTGCAGTCACCCTTGATGACTGTGGGTAATTCACAGAAAAGGAAGTATGGGAGCAAAATGAGCAGTCAAGAAACTGGCTGAGCCTGGAGAATAGTAAGTAGCTGTTACAAGCAGAGAAAATGTATGGACAGTGTGAAGTTCAAAACCAAAAGGATGGGAAAAATGAGAAAGGCGACTGGAGGTATAACATTAAAAGAGCATTTTGAGAAGAGTAGTACACCTACACTCCTACCCTGTCTATTGCCAAGACTGGGAGTGTGACTAAACTCCAAACCCCTATTAGAGAGTACATGAGGATAGGCCAAGTAATAGTCTAAATCCAGGGTTCAGTGAGTGCCAGCAAGTTTCAAGATAGTGAGTGGACACTATAGCAGTCAATAGTAGTTGTGTTGCAAACAGAGTTGTGTCGCAAGCAGTTGTGTCGCAAACATGGGAGAAGGGAGGAGATGTATCTTGTACTTGTCTAACTAACACATTTAAACTACCTCTAAAAGCTAAACATTTAGGGTCCTATTACAGGGCTCAATGTGGGCCATATAAACAAGTGCAAACGTTTGCTCCTTTCACACGGAGCAATGATTGCCTATGTATAGGGACGAGCGCTCGTTACTCCGATCGCTCGTCCCCATACATTTTTATCATGTCGGCAGCGCATCTTCCTATTTACAGGAAGATGTGCTGCCAAAAGCGATGATTTTTAATTCTGCATAAAAGAGCAGATCAGCTGATGAGCAAGCGTTTACTAGGCTAGGTTTACACATAGCGACAACAGAAGACTGACATGCTGTTTTACCGCTAATCAGGGGCGTAGCTAGGGGGGGCAGGCGGGGCATGTGCCCAGGGTGCAACTTAGAGGGGGCGCCAGCGCCACCTCCTCCTGCACTATAATTGTACCGGTGTCGCAAGGACACAGGTACAATTAGAAGCAATGAATGACCGGGTCTGTTCCATGCCCGGCTATTCAGCGCTTTTGTACCAGTGAAGCGACTGGTACCTTTTGTACCAGTGAAGCTTCCATCGCTGAAAGGCGCTAAATGACAGGCAAAGTCATCCTGCACAGCCAATCAGCGCCTTTCATAGACGCTTCGTTCAACCCCCAGGAGACCTGCGCAGAAGAGAGCAGGTCTCCATTGCTGCCGGCCGGCGTGGGACCGGGATTAAGGTGAGTTTGAATATATAACTTTTTTTTTTATTGTAATACAAAAGTGTGTGGCTGTATCTACAGGGGGGGCTTTATCTACAAGGGGGACTTTATCTACGGGGATCGACTTTATCTACGGGGGGCTTTATCTACACGTTGGGGTGCTTTATCTACTCGGGGGTGTCTATCTACAGGGGGGCTATATACTGGGGTGGGCTATCTATGGAGCACCATATACAGGGGTGGGCTATAGCTAGAGGGGGCTATATACAGGGGTGAGCGATCTATGGAGCACTATATACAGGGGTGGGCTATATCTACAGGGGGGCTTTATACAGGGGTGGGCTATCTGTGAAACACTATATACAGGGGTGGACTATATGTAGAGCACTATATACAGGGGTGGGCTATATCTACAGGGGGGCTACATACAGGGGTGGGCTTTCTGTGGAGCACTATAGGGGGAGCTATTTGTGGGATATAATATACAGGGGTGGGCTATATCTACAGGGGGACTATATACAGGGGTGGGCTATATCTACAGGGGGGCTATATACAGGGGTGGACTATATGTGGAGCACTATATACAGGGGTGGACTATATGTGGGGCACTATATACAGGGGTGGACTATATGTGGAGCACTATATACAGGGGTGGGCTATATCTACAGGGGGCTATATACAGGGGTGGGCTATCTGTGGAGCACTATAGGGGAAGCTATTTGTGGGACACTATATACAGGGGTGGGCTATATGGGGGCACTATCTACAGGGGACTCTATGGCAGACACTATCTACAGGGGGCACAGAGTGTGTGTATGGGACACGGTGTATGGTGCTATTATAATTAGAGGTGCAGTGTATGGCGCTATTATATTTAGGGGCATAGTGTGTGGTATAATGATAACTTTATCTTTGTTTATAGGTGTAGAAATGTTGGAAAACTGAGAAGCTGAAGACATCTGAGCGGCAAACTGCAGAAATGGGCTGTGACCGGGAGAAGTCATCATAGAGGTCTGGACCGGATGGAGAAAAAGAACTAGAATCTGAGACGTCACCGGTGAGTCACTTAATGTAAATGTTCATTATGCCTCTAATCAGCACTGTAGTCACTGTATGGTCTGCAGCGAGATGATGGGTGATATGATTATGATATGATTTATTTTTTGTGAAACAGCAACTCCCAGCATAGCCTTACCATTGTTCAGGCCATGCTGGGAGCTGTAGATTTACGCCGTACAAACCTGTACAGCAGGGGTTGCACTAAATTGAGCTGTATTTGTGCTGGTGCTGTATATATGTATTGAGCTTGGTTCTGGGGCTGTATTTATGTACTGAGGTTTGTTCTGGTGCTGTATATATGTACTGAGCTTGGTTCTGGTGTTGTGCATAGAACTATATTGCTTGTAAAATGTACAAATGTTTTTATGCTCGAGTTACATAAAAAGAAATGGGGAAAAGAAATGACACGTCATTGATTGGTAGAGAAAATAAACACGGCAAGGGGGAAGGAGATGTCGGGAAAGAGGTTGGGGGGGGGCACCAAACTGAATCTTTGCCCCGGGTGCTGGAGAACCTAGCTACGCCTCTGCCACTAATCATCACAGTTTTGCAGCTAACCTGGTAAGCTAGGGTGAAAGCACACTTGACATCCAAGTTGTGGTAATAAAAAAAAAAAAAATTCCTTGAAAGCCCCCAGCATGACCTGGCAATTGATCAGAGTATGCTGGGACAATGGCACTATACACACTGTCAGCCATAAGGAGAAAAGGCAGGATGGGGGCATGGGAGGGATTAAACCCCTCAAAAGACCTAAAATAAGTGCAGATTGCCAGATCAGACCCCAAAATAAATTTAGACCCCAAACCAGACCCTTAAATTAATTCAGTCCCCAGATCAGACCCCAAATTGAATTAACATCCACAGACCCCATAATAAATTCAAACCCCAAATCAGATACCTAAATAAATTCAGACCCCCAAAAAAATTCAGACTCCAGACCAGAACTCTAAATTAAACCTTCGATCAAACCTCAAAATTAATTGGACCCCAGATCAAAAAAAAAATAAATACTCAGAACCCAGACTAGACCCATAAATTAATATAGGCCTCAGAGCCGACCCATAATAAAGACCTCAGACCAGACCCCTCAATAATTCAAACATTAAAAATAATTCAGACTCCATATCAGACCCCTCTATTTTCTTATCACTCCTTTCTCCCGACTTCTCTTTTTTCTTTCGAACACCGCTGTAAATCAGGCCTAGATGCCAGCCAGCGTCAGGACTTTGTATGTGCATCACACAATAACGATATCCTGTGACTGCTGACCTTGTGTGCCAGGCCCTCAATAACTTGATGTGGCAGGGGGCCTGTGGGGCTCCTAGGCTACGGGACAGGGTCGCAACTGCAACTGCTATAACCTGTATAGTTACATCGCTGCGTAGATGCGATCAGTCGCACAATGCACTGTGACATGAAGTGTGAGATATCAGCATTAATAGAGTTAAAGGAAACCACTCACGTTGAACATGCATTCCTATTTACAGGTAGCATGTTAAAGAGCAGGAGGAGCTGAACAGTTTGATATATAGGTTTGTGGTAAATGATTCAGTAAAACTTGTATTTTTTTCATTTCAATCTCTGCTTACACTGTACTTAGGAGTCCAGTGGGTGGTCCTACTCAGTGATTGATAGCTATCTATGTATGCTCAATGATACAGCAAAGACTGTCAATCACCGAGTAGGACCATCCACTGAGCATTAAAATGCAGGGATTTAATTGAATAAATTACTACTAAAGTTCTACTGAATCTTTTCTCACAAAACGATATATCAATCTTCTCAGCTCCTCCTGTTCTATAACATGCTGCCAGCGGTTCGGACTGCATTTTCAATGCAAAAGGTTCCCTTTAAGTGAAAAATATGGCTATAGATATATATACATATAGATGAGTTGAGTACCAAAGTGAAATTAATAAATCCTAAATAGAGTGCTTTCCTCTTATGTATGTGCTTAGTTTCTCTAATTATAGTAGGTTGACTTAGGAAAATATCTTAACTATATATTAAGTGTAAATAAACAAATAAAATATAAAAATATGTACTAATAGCCTTTGATTTATGAGCTAGTTATATGGAGGTATTTCTGCAAAATCATATTTAGCAATTCAATATGATAATAAATCTGACTTTTCTGCTCTAATCAAGTTTACATTTTGTTTTTAGCGACTCTTGATGCACTAATATTTATGTAACACATTAGTTTATTTTAATGATGCAGGTCTTATCTGCCTGGATCATTAATTCAATTTTTACTAACCTGAGTACAACTATATTAATATGACAGTAAATTCTTATGTATAAAACTGTATCCATTGCGTATCAAGAAACATGTAAAACTTAAATTGTCAAGGCATATTTAAATGATTTTATAGCTCATTAAAGTTCTCATTCTTTCACTAAGATGACCTACAGCTCTAGTCATTTAGTTTATAGAACATGATTTACATGTCCTTAAATTTATTGTAAAAGTTATAAAATGAGCAGGTCATTTTCATTTTATACTTACACTCTACAACACAGGTCTCGTCTTTAGAACATCAAGGCCACAATGTGTCTACTGAGGCATTTTAAAGAGTCTTCAGGAGAAAGTAATCTGTCAAATGAGTCATTTATAAGAAGAATTAGTTCTCAGAATTTAATAAGCATTTAGGAAAGGAAAGCCAATTAATAATAAACAAAAGAAACATAATTAACTAAGCATAAATTCTCCACAAAATACCACGGTAAATGATGTGCACCATAGAAGATGTATAGCTTGTCCTCCCGTAAATTGGAGTTTTCCACTTAAATAGGAAGCAAAAGTCCTATTTAATAATTACCATATGTATTATGTCTCAGAATAAATTGATTTCCAGCTCTAGCAATCCCAGAATTTGCAATACTTTTTTGATCAATGTCTGTAAAGTGCTTTTACTAGCAAAAAAGAAAGTCAAAACAGTTAAATAATTTAACTTAGAATGACTCAAGCAAACTTGATACATGCCATCGATGACCTGAGATATTTTATTAGATATCTGTTTGCTGTGCTCATTTTTAATACTTTTGAATTGCTTTCAACTATTTTCCTTCTGATACCTATTTTGTTTCATCTATGTATCTACAAGCAACTTGCTCATAAATGATGTATGCCTAGAGCAGCTCTTATAAAAGACAATGGTGTGACTGCTTTCAAATCTAAAGCTTTTGTTAAAGGTACATATAAGATTAAGTGAAATTCCAAATAAGACTTTTTCTAAGTGTCAGCAAATAATCCTGGAAATGGAAATCATCAAAGAAAGTAACTTGCTTATTCTGAGATAGATGAAAGTAAGAAAGAGGGAGTTTACCACTGCAGCTTTGTTAATTTTATTTTCAAGTTAAGGTTTCAGCAGACATTTTACAGGGGTGAATGAATTGGTATAAATTAGGCAATCAGCACATTTCTGTTGAAAGCTCAGATAGGCTTCACTGAGAATTTTTGATATGTAAAAAAATGCTAAGACAAGCAAAACAGTTATTTTATCACTTTCTACATCCTCTTATAGGTAGACATACAGTTTTAATGCGGTCATGTCTGCAAATTCTTTATTTGCTTACATCTTTGCATAGGTTTCTTGAAGTACACATATATAAAAGAGCAATACATACATTTCCTTTTGAGTGCCTGCTACTGAACACATTATCTACCATTTAACCCTTGCACAGTATTGCTCGCATAGCGTTATAAGTTTTTTTTTTTTTACATGAACTGTCCTCTTCAATAATACTTCCTCATAACATACACAAGACCATAAATTAAAGTAATACCAATACAGTGCTTCCTCAAGTTACAATATTAATTTGTTCTGGGAATATCATTTAACATTAAATTTTTGTAACTTGAGACAATAACTCTATGGGGAATTAATAATTAATTCTAAAGCGCCCCAAAAATCAACCCAAAAAATGGAAAACATCAAGATTAAAGAAAAAAACAGAAAAACAAATCACCCTCACCTGATGTCCAAAGGAGCAACTTGTCCTGGGACAAAGCTGTAGCAGTACAATACATAAAGCAAAGATAGAGAGCAGTACATAACATGTAGCACAGGTAGAGAGCAATACAATCCCTTTAATACAGGTAGAGAGCAGTACAGTACATGTAGTACAGGTAGAGAGCAATACAATCCCTTTAATACAGATAGAGAGCTGTACAGTTCATGTAGTACAGATAGAGAGCAGTAACGTACATGTAGTACAGGTAGAGATCTGTACAGTACATGTGTAATTGTCGCTAACCTACGGCGCCCTGTACTTACTAGCAGCCGCAAACCATTGAGCTCCTGTCGGTGTCTCCTCCCTCTGAGATGCCAGCATGCACTGCTTTCCTCCCCTGCTGATGCCCATAGGGCATCCCCTGCAGGGGTTCCCCTGCACATGCTCACCCCCGCAGTTACGGGACCAGCGCGCGCACCAGGAAAATCTCCCTAACTTATCCCAGCATACCAGGAACTATGAAAGGAATTCTGCTCATTCATTCCCTGCTTCAGCAATGTTGTGTCTACCCATGTTTGTCCTGAAAATGGTTCCTTAGCTGTATCCCGTATCCTGTATACCGTTTTCCGTATCCAGTAATTGTCTTTAATTCTAGTGCCAAGTCGAGTGTCCGAGTCAAATTTGCCCATTCATTCCTTGCCTGAGCAATGTTGTGCAGGGGCGTAACTAGGAAAGACTGGGCCCCATAGCAAACTTTTGACTGGGCCCCCCCTCCCCTGGGTGTCACACAACCCCCCCCCCCTTATAGATAGTGCCTTTTTTACAGCCCCCCCTGTAGATAACGCCATACAGCCCCCCCTCTGTAGATAGCGCCATACATCCCCCTGTAGAGAACGCCATACAGCTCCCCTGCAGAGAACGCCATACAGCCCCCCCTGTAGAGAACGCCATTCAGCCCCCCCTGTAGAGAACGCCATACAGCCCCCCCTGTAGGGAACGCCATACAGCCAACCCTCCCTGTAGGGAACGCCATACAGCCACCCTCCTGTAGGGAACGCCATACAGCCCCCTGTAGAGAACGCCATACAGCTCCCCTGCAGAGAACGCCATACAGCCCCCCCTGTAGAGAACGCCATTCAGCCCCCCCTGTAGAGAACGCCATACAGCCCCCCCTGTAGGGAACGCCATACAGCCAACCCTCCCTGTAGGGAACGCCATACAGCCACCCTCCTGTAGGGAACGCCATACAGCCCCCCCCTGTAGGGAACGCCATACAGCCACCCCCCTGTAGGGAACGCCATACAGCGTTCCCCCCCCCCTTTAGGGAATGCCATACAGCATCCCCCCTCCCAAAAAAATGCGACCTACAGTGTGTCCTACATGTATCCCCTCTCCACAGGATCTCCACAGGATAGGGGATACATGAGTGATCGCTGGCAGCGATAAGGAGAACGGGGGACTGAAAGTCCCCTGAACTTCTCCATGACAAACCTCTGACTTCCGGCGTCTGCGCAGCTCAATAAAAATGAAAGGAGCGCTGGTCACGCATGCGCACAAGCACGGCCAGCGCTCCATTCTTTTCTACGGAGCTGCCGACACAGACCCCGGAAGTCCGAGGTTTGTGAGTGAGAACTTCAGGGGACTTTCAGTCCCCCGTTCTCCCTATCGCTGCCAGCGATCACACATGTATCCCCTGTCCTGTGGAGATCCTGTGGAGAGGGGATACATGTCTTTTGCTCTATTTTGCGCCTTCAGGACCAGACACCGTTTAGCCATTTTTAGCATGCGTTAGTTAAATGGCTATAACGTTTTTATTTGTTGGGCTAACGATGTGATTTTTGCGACATTTTTTCCGTAGACAATGCAGGTTTCATTTTTTATCGTTTTTATATACATCCTTTTTTGCTATTTTAGAATTTTTATTCATAAAGTTTGAAAATAATAGCAAAAAAAATAAGCTTTTTTACATTTCAGCTATTTTTTTTTTGGTAATAACATAGTTTTACCCTAAAATAGACCTTTTATTTGTGATCGTCATTGTCTACCGTAAATTTCTATATATTACATGTCTATACTAGGGTAATTGGGTCAGCGCTAGCGTTACAAGTAACAATGATTGGCGGGGGGGGGACGTTTTTTTTGTGGGGTGGGTATTTTATGTGTATTTATTATTTAAAAAATTTTTGCACTTTACTTTATTATTTTTTTATTACTATGGTCTGTCCCTCAAAGGTCAAAGAAGACCTTTGGGGAACTTTATATATATTTTTCTTTCTTTTACACCATGTTTTTCCCCTGTAACTGGGGCTGCACAGCAGCCCCAGTTACAGGGGAAATCAGCCCTCTCATAGTGACGATTGTCACTAATAGGGCTGTGCTGGGTCTAGTAAGACCAAGCAGCAGTCTGTCAGTAATGGCACCCGGCGATCATGTGACCAGTCACATGATCACCGGGAGGAATAGAGACAGCGCCGCTGCTGCTGTCTCTATTCCTGTACACAGCGTGCATTCAGCGCTGTGTACAAGTGATCAGAGAAGACAGAAGCAGCGAAAGCTGCTCCTATCTTCTCCTCAGGGTCCCCGGCAGTCACTGACAGCCGGAGACCCGACATTCAGCTGCCCGATCGCACGGGCAGCAAGTTAAAACCCGAGCCGTAGAAAGTCTATGGCTCGGGTTTTAAGGACCCATCCTGACCGCTGGCGGTAAAAATACAGCCAGCGGTCGGGAACCAGTTAATGGCAGAGCGGGGAGATACCTCCCTGCTCTGCCGTAGTGTTCAGTGGCGTTCCGCTGTAGCAGCCATAGCGGCTGCTAGCGGAGCCTCCGGCCATGGTGGGGGCCCGTGCTGGCGGGCGACACGGGCCCCCTCATGACGCGGGCCCCGTAGCAGCCGCTACTGCTGCTACGGCGGTTGTTACGCCACTGATGTTGTATCTACCCATGTTTGTCCTGCAAATGGTTCCTTAGCTGCATCCCGCATCCTGTATCCCGTTTTCCATATCCAGTAATTGTGTTTAGTTCTAGTCCCAAGTCGAGTGTACGAGTCGAGTTTTCCAACTGTGTACAGTGCCCATGCCATATTGAGTGTCCAAGATGACTTCACCATCTGTGTCCGGTGCCCATGGCATACGGTGCGTCCGAGACAACTGCACTACTACAGTCCGGTGACATAGCCAAGTCCAGTGTCCGAGACGACTGCACTACTTCAGTCAGGTGTCCTAGTCAAGTCCAGTGTCCGAGACAACTGCACTACTCCAGTCTGGTGACCTAGCCGAGTCCGGTGTCCGAGATGACTGCACTACTCCAGTCCGGAGCTCTAGCCTCACGTCATCATCCTGCACAGGCCGCTTCTCACTGACTGGCATTTACCCACTTCTGACCTTCCAGGTACTTTTGCATTACTCAGTAGCAACCATAGCATCTAAACTGTTAAAAAGAGCGAGTGGCCCCATTCGTCAGTCTGTTGCCCTTTAGGCGACACGATCATAGTGTGCCGATGGTTTAATGAAATATGGAAAGCGAAAACAGGGAAGAGGAGGAAAACGGCACTCCTCTAACCTAATATTGTATGGACTCAGAGTCAGAAGCAGTAAAAGGTGAGCTGGATCACTCACCTGACAGTGTTGTGCAAATGTAGGCACTACACTACTGCCTTGCATAGAAGATGAAGATGATGATCTTTATAGATGTCGGCTGCCACCCGCTGCTATCCCACAGGTGAAAACCTCCATGCCCGGGGAGACAAATGCAGGAAGTGAAAGAAAATGTTGCAGCCTTCGGGACACTGCGCCTGACAGTAAATACTGCCTGAGGAAGGGACCTGTCCGGTCCTAAAAAGTGTTTATTGCAATAAAAATATTGAAATATAGACATCGTATTCAGTATTTACCTGTCAGGCGCCGTGTCCCGAAAGCTGCAACTTTTTCTTTCACTTCCTGATGGTTTATCAAGACCCCTAGGTCTGGCATGTTTCTTCCCCTATTAAGGGCTTAATAGGAGCTGGTTAAAAGTACCATACATTGAAATACATAAGTATTGCAATGAAGGATATCAGTGATTAAGCGCTCGTTTGTTCAAGGGGGACAAAAAAAAAAGGTAAAAACGTGTGAAATATTTTTTTTTTTTAATATACAAATGAAAAGTTAAAAAACCTTTTCCCATTTTTCCCCTTGCGTAATGTAATTTATATTTGTTTAAACATAATTGGTACCGCCATATTCCGTAAAAGTCTATTGTATTGTAATATAATATTATTTAACCCACATGGTAAAAACCATAAAAAAAATAATAGAAAATAAAAAAAAATACGATTGCTGTTTTTTCATCACCTTAGTTTGCAGAAAGATGGAATACCCCAAAATCATACCAATAAAAACTAAAACTCACCCCGCAAAAATCAAACCCTCACACCGATCAATCAAAAACAAAAAAGAGTTATGGCTTTCAGAGTATGCTATCAAATAGTTTTTTCTTTGTAAAAGTAGTAATACATAACAAAAACCAACATGAATTCGGTATCACTGTAATCGTACTGACCCATGGAATTAACATGTCGTTTTTATTGCATGGTAAGCAACCTGAAATACTTAACAAAAAAACAATGGGGGAATCACAGTTTTTTCCCATTGGACCCCACAAAGATTTTATTTTCAGTTTCCCAGTACATTATACAGTACATTAAATAGTGCGTTTAAAAATACAATTAATCCTGCAAATAGCAAGCTATGGCTATGTCGATAAAAAAAATAAAAAAGTTATGGCTTTTGCAATGTGGGGAGGAAAGAACGAAAATTAAAAACCGAAAAATGTCTGCGGCGCCATGGGATTAAGTAATGAAGTTTGTCCTCAAGCTGCCCTGCCAGCGTTATTGTGATTTTTGTGGTGAGGGGGGGGCTGTGTGCCCCCCTAGCTACTGCCTGCGACCCCTATAGCTACACCACAAAGTACAGATATAGTATAAGAATTAAACTTAATGCATCAGAACCAAGCTCATAACATAAATACAGCATCAGAATCAATCACTACAGAGATCAATTTCAAAGTCAGGTTAACCCATGCCATATAAGTTTGTACTGCATAAAACTACAGCTCCTAGTATGACCTTAAAAATAGTAAAGGTATGCCGACAGTTATTATTTCACAAGCAAGAATGATAACATCGATCATCACGCTGGGGACCTTACGGGCAGAGGTGTAGCTGGTTCCACCCGCACCTGAGGCAAAGATACAGTTTGGCGCCTCCTTTCCTGACATCTACTTCCCCCTCACCATGTTTTCTACCAATCAATGAGAAGTAATTTTTTTCCCACCCTTTTTTTGTTATGTGACGCGAGCATAAAACCATTTGTACATTTTACAAGCAATATAGTTCTATAAGGTAGTTAACATAACAATACATTAAAAGAAAATAAATGAAAGAGGTCAGTGTGCCTGACTAAAACAGATTGTATAACTGAGGGTAAGGAGACCATATGGTGACATAATGAACAGCCTCCTCTTGTAGATAATACCACACAGCCCCCTGTATATAGTGGTGCCACCCCCCCCCCTGTAGATAGAGCCACACACAGAACTCATTGTAAATAGTGCCACACACACCCCCCTTGTAGATAGTGCCATACATGCCCCCTGTAGATAGCGCTAAACAGCCCCCTTGTAGATAGTGCCACACAGCCACCCTGTAGATAGTGCCATCAGTTAGCCCTGTAGATAGTGCCACACAGCCCCCCCTTGTAGATGATGCCACATACACCCACTGTAGATAGTGCCACATCCCCCCTTGTAGATACTGCCACCCCCCCAGGAGATAGTGCCACACACACACACACACACACACACACACACACACCCCTGTAGATAGAGACAAAGTCCCCCCTGTTGATAGTTCCACATACCCCTTTTAGATATTGCCATGCGCCCTCCTAGTAGATAGTGCCACACCCCCCTTGTAGATACTGCCACACTCCCCCATGAGATAGTGCCATGCACACACACACACACACACACACACACTGCAGATAGTGCCACAATCCCCCCTGTAGATAATGCCACACACCCCCTTGTAGATATTGCCACACTCCTCCCTAGTAGATCGTGCCACCCCCCTGTAGATAGTGCCACACACACCCTCCTGTAGATAGAATTACATCCACCCTCCCTGTACATAGTGTATTTGGGACTCCCTAGAGGAGCCCCTGACAGGGTTTCTCCAGGAGCGGAATCCCCGGCCAGAGCTTCGGCAATACTCTGGCTGGGTATTCCGCTCCAGGAGAAGAATTCAATTGTATCTGTGCCCGGCCCTGCTCCCCCCAAATCATCTCTCGTAGTTGCGCCCGGCTTGCCCCCTTTAGCTTAATATTCAGTGATTCACAGGTGACGTCTTCACTGATTGGAGTTGTCCACTCTTATTTTTTCTCCATCCAGCCCAGATCTCCATGACGATTTCTCACAGGCTTTGAAGTTTTTTTGCCTTTGATATGTCTTTGGCTCCACGCTTTTGCAGCAAATCACCACACTGTGCCCCTGAAAATATCAGTGTCACATATAAGGACCCTGAATAAAAAATGCCCAACACTGTGCCCCTGTATATACTGCTACAAACCATGACCCCTCAAAATAAAATGTTTCTACACACAGTGCTCATAAATAAAAAATGACACAAACTGCTGCCCTGAATACAGTGCTACACACTGTGTCCTCTAAATATAATAATGCTAAATGCTGTGCCCCCTGATCTTAATGCTGCACACTGTGCCCCCTAAATTTAATAAAGCTATACACTGTGCCCCTTGAATATAATAATGCTACACATTATGGCCCCTGAATTTTTTTAAAAAAATGCCCACACTGTGTTCCCTGAATAATAAAAATACCCACCCTATGTCCCTAGAATAATCAAAATGCCCACACTGTGTTCCTAAATTATCAAACACCCACACTGTTCCCCCTGAATAATCAATAATGCCCACACTATACCCCCTTAATAATTAAGCCTGCCCCCACTGTGCCCTCTTAAAAATTAATAATGCCCACACTGTGCCCCTTAATAATAAATAATATCCACACAGTGCTCCCTTAATAATAAATAATACCCACACTGTTCCTCCTTAACAATAAATAATGCCCAAACTTGGCCCCTTAGTAAATTATGCCCACACTGTTCCCCCTTATTAAATATTGCCCACTGTGCCCCATTAATTAATAATGTCCATTGTGTCCCCTTAGTAAATAATTCCCACACTGTGCCCCTTTAATAAATAATGCACAGGTTCCAACCCCAGTAAAGAATACTCACCTCCAAATGTTTCCACACCATCCTCTAGTTGATGCCTTGTGCTTTTTTCTTATTAGGCCACTGCAGAACGCCGCAGGCAGCGCAATTACATAATCGCCTTGCCGGCATTACAGAGAAAGTCAGAGCAGCCATGTAGAAAGCCTAACAGGTCTCCCTGCAGCACTGCCACAGTATTCAATTGTAGCTGTGTCTTTAGGATGCAGATACAATTAAATCCAGGTAAGGGGTACCAGGTCGGCATGCCGCCTCTCCCGGTTATTTTAACAACCGGTTCAAGAGAACCAGCTGAATCCCACACCTGGAGGACTCCTTCTTCTGTCAATTGTCTTAAGCTACTGTGTGAGAAGGCGGAGGGGGAAATAGGGGCACGTACATGGGAATTATATCTATATTTCTCACAGTTTTGATTGCAATATGAGACAAAACAGGATCACAGGAGAAGAGCATATTGAGTGAGAAAATGCTTGGAATCTTTAAAATATTTTCTTGAAGTGTTCCTTTAAAATTGATCAAGCATAGGGTTTTAGTTCATTATTGTACAATATTGAATACTATATCAAATATCTGCAATGTAAGGGAAAATTGTGGTAACAGTTACTTTATAGCGATTTTATTTATTTGGTAAAATATTAAATACTATTTACAAAATAAAATAGAAAAAAAACTGCAAGATTACTCATTTTGTTATTGACCTTACTCCCCTAAGAACCCCAATAATTTGCATTTATTTGCTACAAAACAACAATAGTTCAAAACTACATATCCACCATACTGTACCTGTTATTTTTTCCCATTTCAAATACAGTAGCACCTCATCTGTGCCTTGAGGCAAAATCTGGGCTCTGTTTATCAAACATGATAGAAAGCTTTCTTGGCTTTACCAAGTAATAACTTTACCAGAATGCTTGCTTGACCAAGCAATAACTTTAGAATAAAGCAACTCTCAAATGTGTTCTGAAAAATTGCACGTGGAATTGAAAACATATATTTAATGTTTATGTAGTGTGTGTGTGTGTGTGTGTATATATATATATATATATATATATATATATATATATACATATATATTTATTTAGATATATTTAGATATACATATATAATTTCAAAAGTGTATAAAATGTAAAAAAATTTGCCCGTTTCAAATGTACCCTGTTACTGCATATTTGTCACACTAAATAGTTACAAAATTAACTGATTGGGTTATTACTTATACTTATTATGAAAATGATTTATTCTTTTTCTTTACTGAAATTAATAAACTTTGTAATATACTTTCTGTTCCAAACCTGCACGGATCGCAGGTTTTCAGTCCTCGTCGCGTGGACCCAGAATTTTCTTGTGGTCACGCTCCGACACAGGCTCTGGGAGTAAGGAGCTTCACCAGTGATTCATCAAGTAATTGTGGCGCAACTAACATGGCCATGCTTCATCCATTTCCCCCACATTGCCCATAAAAAAACTCACATACTCACCTCACCGCTCTTCTTCTCCACTCCAGGTCCCCTCATCATTACAGTGCGGCTCAAACAAGGTCCTCATGCCAATCACTCTCAGGACCTTATATGCGACACAGCACTTCAACGTCATCAGTGTTGCATCGCTTACAAATAGAAACATTCAGGTGAGTATAACTTTTTATTTTTAAATTTATTGTTTTTATTTTACTGTCTCATAGTTGAGGGTGAGGGGGGTAGTCAGGGTTAGCAGGGGCAAGGTAGGGGACCAGCATGGGACTCTACCTTGCTATGCCCCATAGAGTGAAATGTATTCCAGATAGGACCTGGCGTAAATTTGCACTATAATTTCTGCCAGTTTACTAATGAAAATGATAATACATTTGTCATACCGCTGTGGCCCCGTACCTTTTCCGAAGGCAAGGGCTGTGTAAAAAGGCCAAAATTTGCAGTATAAAAAGACATCAATCTCATCATACTAACGCAGATTTACCAATGTATTTATGTCAGTTTTCTGGTAATATAGATTGAAAAATATGGTGTTCATGTTATGTTTGTTCATGTCTTAACAAAGTAGGGACAGATTTAGGCCCCATTCACTTTGCATTAAGGCACTACGTTTATCTTGTACGTCGGGAGAGCTCCCGACTCACAAGATAACCATGTCCATAGGGCTCCATTATCCCGACGGAGACCAAAAGAGTGTCTTTTTGGCCTCCATTGGGCTGGTATACGTGGGTATACATTCTTTTTGAAGGATGGAATAGCGCAGTAGACTACGCTATTCCATCCTGAGGGATCCCACAGAAAAAATGTATACCACATGGTATACGTTTTTTAACACAGGAGCCTATGGGTGACAGATGCCCATGTATTGCATTCACCACAGGTATACATTAAACACATACCTTGGCGAGCTCCTGACATCACTGTCTATACATCAGGGGGTCTTCCCGACGAATACCTCTGACAGAAGCCCCTAAGGCGATGTGAATGGGGCTTAAGGGTCATGCTGATATTTTTAACGTGCACTCTTAAAAAATCTACCTCACAGGGGAGAGATACTGAGCATATGGCTTGAAATGTGCACCAGTATTAATAAATTTCCCCATTGTATAGTTCAAAATTGCGTAACAATTTACACTGCTGAAGGAGAGACCTCCTGTGGATGTGGTGTCTGAACATGGCCATACACATACATAGTTACATAGTTAGAATGGTTGAAAAAAGACATAAGTCCACCTAATTCCATCAAGAGATGTGAGAAATTATAGAAATTTATTTGACCCCTTTTGTTTAAAATTTTTCTTTATTAAGAATTTGATGTCACAGCATATACATACATTTCAAAATCGTTGAAGAAAGTCATGGCAGTGCCGACATCTTTTAGAGAACAAACAAACATCAACAACATTAACAAGTCATGAAATCAATGTGGATACAAGGCATCACATTTAAAATTTGAATTTTGCTTCCAAGCACTTCACGTAGCAGAGAAGAAACTGAACGTATTAGCACCATACGCAATAAATTTCTCATAAAGAAAGGTGGTATTAAGTAATGAAATCACCTCCACAATAGAAGGGGTACTTAGGCTTTTCCAGTGTCTAGTTACTACTAATTTAGCAATGAGAAGGATTTTACAGGTTAATATTCTATATGGTACTGGTATGACTTGGATACCTATAAACAATAAGGCCAATTGAGTTACAGCAGTAATGTGAAGTTTCAGTACATCAGATACTAAGCGGAAGACATCTCCCCAATATGACATCAAAATAGGACAGCTCCATAAGGTATGCTATAAGGATCCCCTACAACCACAATTTCTCCAACAAGTAGGTGCAGAGCTCGGATACATAGAATGTAATCGATCAGGCGTAAAATACCATCTCAGCATAGTCTTTATAGCTGCCTCGAAGTGGGAACTACACCTAAATGATCTATGAATTAAAGTAAGGGTACTGGTCCATTCCGCATCAGTAAAAGAGGCACCCAAGTCTCGTTCCCATAATCTAAAAGGGTATGTGTTCTGAAAAAGAGTATGGTCATGCAACAAATTATAAATAGGCTTTAGACCTCTGATGTCTTTTTGAAATATAGTAAATATTGGAGAATTATATCTGATCAGATCAATAGCGGTACTTGACAAATAATGCCTGATTTGTAAAAAATTATAAAACTCACTCCGAGGGAGCGAAAAGCTATGTGATAAATCCGTGAATGATCTGAGAAGATTTGCCTCATATAAATCAGCCAATGAACGAATACCCTGTTTCACCCATAGATCAACATTCAGATCTAATATAACTACGTTCATGAATTCAAATGGGACATGCAGTTTTGGCAAACCCACTGTAACATCTTCATTCGTATGGAGAAAAGACCAGCACAGTAGGGATGCTCTAGTGAAAGGAGAAATCTCGGTTGGCGCCTTAATATTCCATAGGGCAGCTATCAATAATGCTTTCAGACTGGTGGGAGAAGCCAAAACACTCACAATATGCACCCAATGTTTAACCGTGTCCGACAGCCACCAAGGTCTCAATTGTGAGACTTGACACACTACAAAATAATCATACATATCGGGTATCCCCAAGCCACCATTCTTCTTATCTTTAGTTAGTTTTTTATAGGAAATTCGTGGCTTACGGTTAGCCCATATAAATGAAGAAATAACCTGACGTAGGGAGTTAAAAAATAGTTTTGGTACCTCAATAGGGAGTGTCCTGAACAAGTAAAGAAGTCTTGGCTGTAAAAGCATTTTAAAAGCCGCTATTCTACCAATCCATGAGACCTCAAATGCCGAAAGTCTACGAGCTTCTGTAGAAATATCAGCTAGAAGTGGTATATAATTAGCCGTGTATAGTTTTTTTTATGGGAAACAGTCGAAATCTAGAATCAGAATAGAGAGTTGATCAGGGGATACATGAATAGGTAGTACCTGTGATTTTTGGGTGTTCAGTTTATAGCCTGAGATATCCCCAAAATCCTTCAGAATGTCAAGGGTTCTTGTTAACGACACTTCAGGAGCACTTAAGGTAAGTATTACATCGTCCACATACAGAGAAACAACATGAGTACGGTCTCCAATTTTTATGCCTTTGACATAAGTATCTTCCCGTATAGCTTGTGCAAGAGGTTCTATAGATAATACAAAAATTTGCGGGGATAAAGGGCATCCCAGCCTGGTACCATTAGTGATGGAAAACTCATCAGACAGAGAGCCATTATTAAATACCAGAGCCGAGGGCTCTGAATATAAAGCTTGAATTGCGGTAAGTATGTGTCCTGAAAAACCCATCCGCTTCAGCACAGAAAAGGCATACATCCAGTTAATGCGGTCAAAAGCTTTTTCAGCGTCGAGCGAAAGTAAAAACGCAGGTACATCATGGGAAGTCAAATAATTTATGATATTCAGTACCCTTCTAGTATTGTCGGTAGCTTGTCTACCTTTTATGAATCCAACCTGGTCTTCTTTAATTAAAGTGGGTAAAAGTGGAGCTAATCTCGACGCTAACAGTTTAGCATATATCTTCAAATCTGTATTTAATAGCGAAATAGGGCGAAAATTTTGGGGAATATCTGGGCTTTTCCCCGGTTTGGGAAGGGTGACTATTAACGTGGATTGGTTTTCTTTGGGAAATCTGCCAGTTAGAATGGCATTATGGTATGTTTGTCTGAGATATTCTATAAGGATATGTTGGAAAGATCTATAATATTCATTTGTCAGCCCATCAGGGCCTGGTGACTTCCCTAAGGGTAGTTTTTTAACTATAATTGATCTATAGTCATGGTAGGGAGATTAATTGACTGCATAAATTCCTGAATAGTGTCTTCCGTCACCAGGGGAGAATTATGATCATCCTTCAAATTATAGAGCAAGGAGTAGTAATCCCTAAATTTATTGGCAATGTCCCGTGGGTCATACAACTTTCAATTAGATCCTTCTGATAATAAAAATGTAATTCTAGCTTTCGTGTATTGACGCTTAAGTCGCGAGGCCAATAGTTTACCCGCCTTGTTATTTTGGGAATAGTAATAGGAATTAGTGTTCCGTACCTTCTTCTCATATTTTTGTATCAGACATGCCCGTAATTGCTGTCTCAAGTTCATGAGTTTCTTAGCATGAACCGATGAATGTTGAGTTTTATTGAGTAGCTCTAGCTTTTTTATATTTTCCATAAGGGACATGGTCAGTTTCATTCGTTCCCTCCTGTCTCTATGCCCAATCTTGATGAATGTACCTCTGATATATGCTTTATGTGCATTCCATAAAATATCTGGACTAGAGACAGAGGTAGCATTCACACTGAAAAATTCCTTGAGATCACGTTATATCGTAGTTTTATGTGTGGAATGTGATAGAAGGTAAGGATTACAGCGCCAAAGATATGTATTTGGATGATTATATGTTTCTTCTATTTGGGGAGTGATAGCGGCATGGTCAGACCACGTAATAGTTTCAATGGTAGAAGATTTAGACAAAAACAGTAAAGCTATATCCACCAGAAACATATCCAATCTAGAATAGCTATTGTGAACTGCAGAAAAGTAAGAATAATCTCTCTCTGTACTATGTAAAGCACACGATACATCATACAATTCTGCCTTCCATAAACTCTCCCCCAGTGTGCTCTTTTTTCTCCGCACACTAGAAGTAGTATCCATTTGTGTATCCGTTATGGTATTAAAATCACCACAGATAAGGAGTTTACCTTGACACATTTTAGATACAATTTTCAATACCTTTTGAAAGAAACAAAGTTGGCCCTTATTGGGAGCATATACCGATACCAATGTATATACGACATTATTAAGGGAGCAAACCAAAATTATGCACCGACCCGCGGTGTCTATTTTCTCCTGTACAAGTTGCAAAGCTACCGTATTCTTAATGGCCAGGAGAACCCCCCTGAATTTAGAAGTAAAATGAGATTGATATACCCCTGGGAAACCAGGATGTTTAATCTTAAAAGCATCTTTCTGCATAATATGCGTTTCCTGGACGCCCGGCCTTCTGCCCACATAAATGCCCTCTTTTGTGGACTATTAAGGTCCTTTACATTAAGGGATGCAATTTTCAACACCATCAGGAAACATCAAGAAATGCATACTAGGATTTGAATATTCACTCACATCAGGGAAAATATATGTTAGATGACATCACCATATGCCACCATACCACACTGCATAGAGATCCATGGAGAAAAAATATGTTAATGCATCATTCCACATAGTGACTAACAAGAAAAGATAAAATAAGATATATATCAACAAGACGATATACCAGCATTGAAACTAAATTTTGTTAAACCATAACAGCATTGAAGCTGTCTTACAAAAGAGGGGGTAGAACAGTCAGTGAGTTTCCCAAGGCTTGGGAATCCCAGCATGAGGAAGCACCTGTAATAGAAAGAAAGTACCTCAACGATGTAGATGCTTTGGAGAACCACAGTGCGCCTGGAGAGAAGCGTGCCTTGATGATAATGGAATTTTCCATTGATGCAGTAAGGTAGATCCTTCTTCCACTGTTTTAACAATGTGTAAAACATTATGTTGAGTGATGAGTAGGCGAACCGGGAATCCATTCCCCACTTATATAAGATCTTATGATCCCGCAAGGTGGAGGTGATAGGGGCCAGTTGACGCCGAAGTTGCAAGGTAGTAGACGATAGATCGATGTATAAAGTGCCCATCTGATAAGGTTCCGGCAAACTAATACATCTTTCTGGCAGCATACATCAGGTTTTCCTTAGTTTGGAAAAAGTGGATACGGGCCAACACATCTCTGGGAACATGCTCTTCCAAATGCTTAGGTCGCGGCACCCGGTGTTCTCTATCAGTGATCAAGTCCTGTGGAGTGCTGTCAGGCAACAGACATTTCATAAGAGATTGCAAATATTTGGCCACATTTTGTGACATGACATTCTCAGGAATTCCTCTAAAATTTACATTATTGCACCTCGATCTATCTTCCATATCAGCCACTTTAGCGCGCAGTTGTTGTACTTCTGTTTCAAGGCCAAAATTAGCATCTTTAAGATCATTATGTGAAGCAGCAAATGATCCCAGTTTTGTTTCCACATGATTAACACGTTGCTACACTTCTTGTAAAGATGTGGTAATAGGATGCAGAAGATTGGCGAATCCCGCTTTTAACGAACGGCGAAATGCCTGCAGCATCTGCTTCATAGTTGCTTCCGTAAACCGCCATATTAGAGGCCAGCAAGTCGTCAAACCCATCAGGAAAATCAGTTGTAATAGAGAGAAGTGATGAAGGGGGGGTCTCACTTCTGTCAGAAGGGCATCCTGCAACTGCAGCCGCGGTCTCTGCTTCTCAGGACTGCGTGGCTGAGGAAACGAAGAAGCAGACGAGGCCCCCCCCCCTGTGAATGGCTCTGGACAACGCCTCGTGGATCTGAGGTAAGTAGTCCCTCTCCAGCTGTAGGTCAGCCAGAGTCACGGTGTAAAAATGGGGGAGGCGATACCGACGCACTCATCCCAGGAGGTAAGGATGTACGTCTCCTACCGTGCAAGGCGGCCTCTCTCTTGTCTGAGATCTCTGGTGCAGACTCAGATGCGAGAGACTCCGCATGTTAAACTTCCCCGGCGTCATCTTGGTCACGGCACGAGGTCTGAGAGAAGAAGAAATCCAGGAGTTTCAGCGGTTTCTTCAAAAGCTTCTTCCTCCTAGGCATCTCAGGTGATGTATAAACCAATTTGAGGTCAAAGAATAGGAATAGGTTCGTTGATAGTCGCTATAGTTGCTCAAGCGGTGCAGGAGCTAAGCACTCACACAGCCATTCAGCTCAGCAGCCAGGCCACGCCCCCTATTTTACCCCTTTTCATCCAGGGAAAGGTATAAAAATAACAAATAAAAATAATAAATTATAGAAATTACCCAAGGCTTTAACCAATCTTCCCTAAAAAGGAAAAAATGACCTACTGAACCCAAGAGGCAATCTGACTGGATCAACATTCAAACAAGAATTCCATACATTAACATAGGAGCTGATATTTTTTAATTCTAGGAAATGATATAAGCCTTTTTTTTTTTTTAAGCCATCTACTGTTCCTGCTGTGACCAGCTCCTGTGGTAGGCTATTCCACAGATTGACAGTTTTTATAGTAAAGAAGGCTTTCGACTATGCTATTGATTCGATCAAAACGACGGAACCCATGGACAACTGAGACAAACAGAAACCATTGCCACCTTTGGTTTCCGTTTGTGTCAGTCAAGGTCCCGTTCTAACGGAAAGCTCAGACGAAACGTCATAGCGGGACACTATCCCAGATGTGAATGAAGCCTTAGCTTGGACCTTATCTATAATCAGCCAATTCAGTATATTAATTTATATATTAACAGCACTGGTGTCGGCTACATCAGCTGCTCTTTCGTTTGTTGTATATACAGTGCTTAAAGAGGCTCTGTCACCAGATTTTGCAACCCCTATCTGCTATTGCAGCAGATAGGCGCTGCAATGTAGATTACAGTAACGTTTTTATTTTTTAAAAACAAGCATTTTTGGCCAAGTTATGACCATTTTCGTATTTATGCAAATGAGGCTTGCAAAAGTACAACTGGGCGTGTTGAAAAGTAAAAGTACAACTGGGCGTGTATTATGTGCGTACATCTGGGCGTGTTTACTACTTTTACTAGCTGGGCATTGTGTATAGAAGTATCATCCACTTCTCTTCACAACGCCCAGCTTCTGGCAGTGCAGACACAGCCGTGTTCTCAAGAGATCACGCTGTGTCGTCACTCACAGGTCCTGCATCGTGTCAGACGAGCGAGGACACATCGGCACCAGAGGCTACAGATGATTCTGCAGCAGCATCGGCGTTTGCAGGTAAGTCGATGTAGCTACTTACCTACAAATGCTGATGCTGCTGCAGAATCAACTGTAGCCTCTGGTGCCGACACGATGCAGGACCTGTGAGTGACGTCACAGATCTGCACTGCCAGAAGCTGGGCGTTCTGAAGAGAAGTGGATGATACTTCTCATCAGAACGCCCAGCTAGTAAAAGTAGTAAACACGCCCAGATGTAACACACATAATACACGCCCAGTTGTACTTTTACTTTTCAACACGCCCAGTTGTACTTTTGCAAGCCTCATTTGCATAAATACGAAAATGGTCATAACTTGGCCAAAAATGCTCGTTTTTTAAAAATAAAAACGTTACTGTAATCTACATTGCAGCGCCGATCTGCTGCAATAGCAGATAGGGGTGGCAAAATCTGGTGACAGAGCCTCTTTAAAGGGAATGTGTTGCCAGAAAAACATGTTTTTTTTTAAAAATTAAACATTTAGTGTGTGGGTGATTAAGCATTGTTCAAATTTTTTTTATTTTTTTCACGAGTCAGGAAATATTATAAATTAATTCTAATTTATAATACTACCCATTTTTGGTCACTAGATGGAGCTCTTCCCAAAATTGCAGCTTTGCAAAATTGGGTAAAAAGCCCTCGCTCTAGTGAGCTCTCAGCATCCCCCCCTCCTTTATCCTGGCTAGTGCCGGGATAAACGAGGGGTTTGAACGGTGTAACCTCCTACACTGTGTGTCGCCATTTTTTGAGCTAACACACAGTGTAGTAGGTTTACATACAGTAGTAAACACACACAAACACGAACATACATTGAAATCTCTTACCTGCTCCTGCCGCCGCGGCTCCCTCCGGCCCGTCCGCTCCGTTTGCTGCCGCTGGTCCAAGTGCACAAATCCGGAAGCCGCGACCGGAAGTAGTAATATTACTGTCCGGCCGCGACTTCCGGTCCACAGGAAAATGGCGCCGGACGGCGCCAATTTCGAATTGGACTGTGTGGGAGCGGCGCATGCGCAGTTCCCACGCAGACGCCGTACACTGAAGTCAATGGGACGGGAGCCGTTCGCAGTCCCTATGGGACTGTGGCTGCCGTATTCCATGTCTGTTTGTGTCGTTAATCGACACAGACAGAAATGGAACAAAAAATGGCAGCCCCCATAGGGAAGAAAAAGTGTAAAAATAAGAAAAAGTAAAACACAAACACACAAATGAATATAAACGTTTTTAATAAAGCACTAACATCTTTAACATATAAAAAAATAATTTGTGATGACACTGTTCCTTTAAGAACCCATTTAGTAGCTCTTCCTTCTCTTGATCCCCTGTGACCAACTCCCTATTACCACTTTTAAGGGGTCCTACTTGTTCAGACCTCTGCTTTTTTGCATTTATTTACGTGAAGTAATTTTGGGAATGTTTTACTATCTTTGGCCATCTGCCTTTCATTTTGTATTTTTGCAGATTTTATTAGTTTTTTAGACATTTTATAAATCTCTTTGTTATTTTTTACATTTATATTTTTCAAATGCCCTTTTTTTGTCATATATTGCCCTTTTTGCAGAAGGTATAAGCCATGTGGGGTTTTATTTTAGTCGTTTATACTTGTTACCTATAGGAAGAAATTTTGTAGTATAATTACCTGTCGATTTTAAGATTTCCCATTTATCATTTGTACCATTATTTGACATTAGTTGTTCCCAGTCTATGTCCTGAATTGCAGCCACCCCCCTGGGGAAATTGGCCTTGTTAAAATTAAGTGCTTTTGCCCTCCCAGCCTGTGTTTGTTTTTTTACAGTATAGGTAAAATTTAACTATATTGTGGTCATTGTTACCAAGGTTTTCACGAACAGTGACATTCCCAACAAGTATTGTTAGAAATGACCAGAACCAACAAAGCATCACCTCTAGTCGGGTCTGCTACACACTTGGCCATACAATTTTCCTGTAACTGGTTGAGGAAATTTCTCCCCTTACAGTTGAAGCAGAGCCATGACCCCAATTAATGTCTGGGTAACAAATATCTCCCATTATCACTAGAGTACCAGCCTGTGCAGCCCCCTCCATTTGCTTATATAGATCACCCTTCCATCTCCTCAGTTATGTTGGGGGTGTCTATAGATTACATTAAAAAAACTTTCAGTGTTTACCTCCCATTGTAATTTCACCCACAAGGTTTCACCCTCCTCACAATCTTCATCCACTATTGCCTCTTTCACACTCACCTTCATATCACTTCTCACATACAGACATACACCACCGACTTTCCTATTTGTCCGGTCTTTCTGAAACAGTGTAAAATCTTGTAGATTCACAACCCAGTCATGAGAAGCGTCTAGCCATGTTTCAGCAACACCAACCATATTAATATTTTCCTCCAGTGCCAAAGCCTCCAGCTCCCCCATTTTGCTTGCTAGACTTTTTCTAAACATACCCTCTAAGTTGCCTTCCAATTTTTCCCATTCAGAATCAGAAATGTGATTGTTTTAAAATGTTATGGGCATATTTATCTTCAATATTGTTTTGTAACACATGGGTTTTTCTTATCCTGTTGCCTAATCATCCCCTCACAGTCTATTTCTCCTCCACAAATATAGAATGACCCATCTCTAACCTAAGTACACCTTTATTTTCTACATTGACCTCCCTCCTCAGCCCTAGATTAAATATTCCGCTACCCATGCTAGAATTCTCTCCCCCAGCACAGCGGACCCCCTTCCAATCATGTGCAAATCATCTGCAGAATACAGTTTGTACCCCAATGATTAGTCAGACCAGTGCTCTAGGAACCCAAACCCTTCTTCCTTACACCAAGACTTAAACCATGTGTTCATCTCCCTGAGCTCCTGCCGTCTTTTCTGTGATGCCCATGGCACAGGCAGTATTCCAGAGAATACAACCTTGGAGGTCCTTCCCCTCAGTTTATAGACTAGTTCTTTAAAATTATTCTTAAGGCTCCTCCACCTACCATGTATTCTGTCGTTGGTACCCACATGGACCACGACAGCTGGATCATCACCAGCCCCTGCCAGTAATTTATCCACCCGTTACACCACATGCCGCCCCCTGTCACCAGGGAAACAGCAAACCATATGGTTCAGGCAGTCTTGGTGACAAATTATTCAATCCATCTTCCTGATTTTAAAATCCAGTCCAACTACTAATTGTCTTGCCCTACTAGCATTACTAACCCCCAGACTACTAGCTTGGCTGTTCTTCCGGCTGTTAGGTAGGGCAGTATCCATTAGGGCTGCCATCTCTGAGACTGACACCCTTGCATCATTAGCCAACTGCTTTGCTTGAAATAACAGAAACAGGAGTGGCCTTCAAGCTGTTAGTCAAATGCTCGATTATTTCAGTGGGGAGCGAGGAGTAAGCCACTGCAAGACTCGTCTGGCAGCGTCTTATCTTCTGCAGGAACAAATGTTGGAATCCAACATACCCTATCCTTCTCTCCCCTGACATCTGTCGTTGGGGGACAGTCGAGCATGTAGATCAGATTATCAGCTAATCCCCCGAAAATAAAATTGGGGGGTATTGCTGAGTTTTATCTAATGTGTATAGCCAGTTTAAAGCTTCATCTGTGACTAGGTTTAAGCTCCTGCAGATAAGTCACCTTGATTATATTCCTCTATTTTTGGTAACTTTGGTTATTCAATTCACATATAAGAAAATCTCCCATTTTGATTAGTCACAGTGTCAAAAAGTTAAAAAACAATGGAATTTTTAATTGCTATAAAAACCGCAGTGGTATTTTTCTCGGCATGTGAGATATAGGTGACAAGCATTTATGTTTTATTCTCAAAGAGTCAGCTGCTCTTATACATGAACACAAACAACATCTGCATGAAGCTTTAAAGTGTCACTTTCATTACGTTTATTACAGAAATGAATGCCCAAGTGTACACTAATTAATTTAATACTTTATTGTAATAGGCATCTCAGCTGTTTTCTGTATGCTAAAATTTGTTGAGTACACACATTTTTGAAGCACATGCCTGCTGTTAGGCTTTATTCAGACGAACGTAAAATACGCGCGTGCAACGCACGTGATTTTCACGTGCGTTGCCCGTAGCTATATTTGTCAATGGGGCCGTGCAGACATGGCAGCGTTTTTTGCGCAGCGTTGCTCCGTTGCCAAAAACTCATGACATGTCCGTTGATTCAGCGTTTTCAACGCATCACGCACCCATTGAAGTCAATGGGTGCGTGAAAACCACGCATGTCGCACGGAAGCTCTTCCGTGCGAACTGCGTGTTTGCGCAACAGCTGTCAAAAGGATGAATGTAAACAGAAAAGCACCACGTGCTTTTCTGTTTCCGAACATCCAAACGGAGTGTCTTTGCGATTAGCGAACCGCGACAACCGAAGCTAACTTCACCGGGTTCGGCCAAACTCGTTTTGGCCGAACCCGGCAAAAAAAATTCCGGTCCGCGACGTCGGGAGACATTCACTGTGCATGGTGCTGAAAGAGTTAAACTGTTTCAGCACCATGGACAGTGACTTGCGATCCCAAAATACATGAACCTGTAAAAAAAACCGAAGTTCTAACTTACCGATTACTCCTGTCTCCTTCCTGCAGTCCGACCTCCCGGGATGACACTTCAGTTCAAGTGACAGCTCCAGCCAATCACAGGCCAAGCACAGGCTGCAGCCAATCACAGGCTGCAGCGGTCACTTGGACTGCCGCGTCATCCAGGGAGGTGGGGCCCGATGTCAAGAGAGGCGCGTCACCAAGGACGCGTCACCAAGGCAACGGCCGGGAAGTTCTCGGTAAGTAGGAACTTTATCTTTTTTTTTACAGGTTTTTCGCTGTTGTGTTCGGCATTCACTGTCGAGGGTGCTGAAAGATTTAGCTCTTTCAGCACCTTGGACAGTGACGGGCGTCGACAAGCCTCATCTCTATGATGCCGGCTGCGCGAAAATCACGCAGCCGCGCATCAGACACGGATGACACACGCAGCTGTCAAATGGTTTTTGCGCGCGCAAAACGCCGCGTTGTTTGCGCGCGCAAAAACGCAACGCTCGTGTGAATCCAGCCTTAGAGGGAGACAAAACCAATTAAGATTTGTATAGATTGATCAACTCAATGAGCTAGCATAACTCTGTCTTCAGTTTGCTCCCCCTTTTGGCAGCTAAGTGTACTTAAAACAAATCTATGTTTAGTAGTGATCTTCAAACTGCAGCACACAACATCACTAGCATTAAAGGCTATGAAAACCTTTGTAGCATTTTTGTTTTTAATTAAATGTATGTGTTTTTAATTGATATTTATTTTAAAAAATGCATTTAGTTTTTTCCTGTAGCTTCTATGTATCCACTATACATAGAAGCTGCAGAACACCTCTGTAAATCAAATCTGTGAGTCAGCTGGACTGACGTCTCTGCTGACAGCGGCTCTTGTGTGCCTCTGGCACTGAATGTAACACTAATATCGATCAAATCTAAGTTGATCTGTAACAGGGTTATATTCAGTGTTAAAGGCACACAGGACTCGCTGTCAGCCACGACATAATAGCATGTTATTGGCCGTTTAACCCCTTAGATGCTGTGATTAATCATGATTGCAACATCTAAGACATTAGAAAGAGGGGTTGGCCCCTCCGACAGCTAATCTGCGCCCCCACAATGCAATCAGAGCATGCCGATGGTTTTCATAGCAGCCAAGGGGCCTAATGATGGACCCCAGGACTGCGTTTCTTCATCTCCTTTTAAGCGCTGCCTCGACAATATTCTGCAATACATTAGTATTGCAGTGTATTGTATCAGCCATCTAATGATTGCTGATTCTAGTCCCCTAGAGTGACTAATAAAATGTGTAAAAAAAAGTTTAATAAAGTTTCTAGTTGTGTAAAAAAAAATATTAAAAGTTAAAAAATAAAACCCTTTTCCCATTTTTCCTCTGAAGTGATGTAAAAAATATTTAAAATATACAAAATTGGTATTGCTGCATCCGTAAAAGTCTGAACTATTGCTATATAGCATTATTTAATGCGCATGGTGAATGCCGTAAAAAGAAACAAATATGAAGCGTCAGAATCACTGTTTTTTTGTTACTTCATATCCCACAAAAAATGAAATAAAAATTGATCAAAAAATCTCATGTAGCCCAAAATTCAATAGAAACTACAGCACACCCCACAAAAATTAAGCCCTCATACTGCTCAATCGACGGAAAAATAAAAAGTTATGGCTCTCAGAATGTGGTGACAAAACACAAATTTTAGTTTCTTCCTTGTAAAAGTAGCAAAACATAAAAAAACTTTATAAATTTGGTATCACTGTAATCATATTGACAGGTAGAGTAAATGTAACATGCCATTTTTAACATACGTAAAAGCCGTAAAAACGAAACCCCCCAAAAGATTGAGGAATTGCTGTTTTTGTTTTATATTCCACCCCACAAAGATTTTTTTTCCAGTTTCAAATAAAATAAATGGTGCAATGAAATCTCGTCCCGCAAAAAAACAAGCCCTCACATGGCTTTATCGACAGAAAAATAAAAAAGTTATGGCCTTTGGAAGGTGGGGAGGTAAAATTGAAAACAAAAATCAAAAAAATGGACGGGAAAGGATTAAAATCGAGACAAAAATAGTAAGGGAAGTAACGTTGCTCAAATTTTTATTTATATTTAAATTAAAAGTTAAACTTTTGCAGACAACTAGACCATCACTTCAACATACACCCGTGCTCGTATTTTCCAATTCCTTTGACTTTTAATTATTTCGTATGATAAGCCTGAAAGGTTTTCTTTTCTATAATAATCTATTCTAAATCTTATAAAAAAAATGGTTTCTTCTAATATATTATGTACAGAAATAATTAACTTTAAAATAATTTTTCATTTCTAGATAAAATGTAATAATGACTGCTTGGTCATAACGTTTTCATGCATCATTAGCATAAAATATAATGTAGTTGCCACACTTGTACAAGGTTATTATAACTCTTAATTAAGAAGGTACTGCTTTTTCCATGGGAACACTTCACATTAATAGTTGAGTATGAAAGTAATGTAGGCATGGAACAGATTATGCCAGTTTATCAGCTAATAAGTTCAGCCATCGGTGAAGGAATATAACTGTGTACAGTCAAATTTTAGAAGCTTTCACAACAGATACAAAATGTGATTGTGGTACATGTAAGCCATCTTTTATAAGTTAGTTCTGCACTTTAGTTTGCCTTATTCATATAAGATATATATTTTTGACACTTCATTTTCTAAGACTTCTATGTATATGCAAGCTAAACAATGACCTTCTAAAGATGCATGAATATGCTCAAATTCGTTGTCAGAGTTTCGCCGACTGACACGGGCTGGATATACTTCCAAAAAAAACCAATGTTAGTTGAAATAAGAATCTGTACTAAAAGCAATTTACTGTTTAATTAATTTCATTTTTGTTCCATCCTTCATTGTCTTAAATGTGGGAATTACAGATCCGTAAAAGGAAGTTTACCTTTCAGTAAAATGTTGACAAAGGTAATTTTCAAATTTACCCACCTGTAGTCCCCTTTCCATTCTGCAGTGGACCCATGGTCTAATCAACATTGATGGCTGTCCCTTGTGAAAATATTGAGTGAAGACCCCTCACCATTTTTGGAAGACGGATAACAGCTCATACAGATGTGTCCTTTCTTTCCTTTTCTCTTATCTCAACATATCCTAAGACGTGTGACCTGCTTTGAAAAAACAATATGTTTTTGCGATTCTCTGTCACAAGATGTCTTTGCTATATGTGGTGATGTGAATTGCAGTTTGTCAGGGATTATGCTAGCATGTCGCGATATTGTATTAAATTGGTTTCATGAGAAATTAGGGTCCTTAACCAAATTCAAGCAAAGATAAGGCTGGACACATCTGTATGTATATATAAATTTACATGAGCTCTTACTCATGTTCTAACCCCTTCCCGTTGCAGCCATTTTTTGTTTTTTAATATGAATTTTTGCTCTTCCCGACATTCCAAAAGCCATAACATTTTTCTTTTTCCGTCGATATATCTGTATGAGGGCTTTTTTTGTGTGTGACAAGTTGTAGTTTTCTAATTTGTGCCATTATTGTACCATATAATGTATTAAAAAAAATATCTTGTGTGGTTGAATGGAAAACACAACAGCAATTCCTCCATTGTTTATTGGGTATCGTTTTTACAAGGTTCACCGTACGGTCAATATGTCACGTTAACTTTATTCTGAGGGTAAATACGATTATGGCAAAAATAAATTGATATAGTTTTTTATATCTTACTACTTTTATAAAATAAAACCAATTTGTTTAAAAAAATAAAATTTTGTGTCACCATAGTCTGAAACCCATAACTTTTTTATTTTTCCATCGATGGACCAGTGTAAGGACTGTCTATTATTCCTAGAATAAGAATCCAAGTAATTTTCCAAAATACTCCCGAATTTTCAATTCTGTGTAAAAACGCAGATAAAAAGATCGGTGTTGTGATACAGGAAACTCTGTATTTTTCTCCTGCATGATGACATGCTGACACAGCCCTTTGTGATGTCTTCCTGCCTTCTCCTTCCGTAGGTGTCACAAAGTCAGGTGACCTAAAGGGGATGGCACTGTGACTGCTACATTCCTAAGCCAGTCCCATTCAAAGTTCCGTCTCTCAATAGAAAAGAACAGTGCAAGTGCAGCCTAATAAAGGCAAGGGGTGGGCGGCGAGTAGGCTACAGAGAGAAAGGAAAAGCATGATGGAATATGTAGTTTATCAGCACGAACTGAATCACTAACTTTTGCCTGAAAATCGAAAGTACAGTAGAGGAGCGTTTGATCCGCTATATCAGGGATGAATGAGTGGCACTAAAATAATATTTTCTTTTAGCAAATTATATAGTACCATAAGGATATGATGTATATTTGTTTGAAGCGTTTATTATTTTGGGGTACTTTTTGTTTCTTTACTGCATTCAGCATGCGGAATAAAGTTATATTGCAAAATGTAAGATTTCTATTAATTATGTTTTGAGCGAAATAGGAAAAGGGGGTTATTTTTTAACTTTAAAAAAAAAAATGTCAATACTTCTAAAAGCTTTATTTACCTAATTTTTATATTTTCTTTTTAGTCACACTGGGGTACTTGAACATGTGCTAACTTTATGATAGCCCTATTAAGTCCTACCTTTGGTAGGGATTATTGGAGGACCAAGAGGGCAGACCTGGGGGCCTACATTAGGCCCCAAGGCTCCTATGACAACCCATCGCGATCACGTTGTGGGGGGCCAATGGGTTAACAGAGGCCCCCTCTGTCTAACGGCTTAGTAGCCTCGGTCGCTACTGATCGCGGCTTCTTAATGGTTAAATGGCTGGGATTGGAGTAATTTTCAATCCTGGAGAGAGAGAGCAGGGTGTCAGCTGTAAAATACAGATGACACTTGAAGCATATGGAGCGGGTTCAGCCAGAGAGCCTGATGTCTGGAAGGGGCTATATATGGTGCAGATATATATTCTATTTCCCAAGCCATAAATTGGGGTATATAATATCATTGACTTGTTGCACTAAGTGTAGGTTAATGTGATGGCCCTGCCACTAATAGAGACAGAGGATGGTGTAGTTGAAGATAAATATGCACTAGAAGAATAAACTTTTGCCTCTGTTTTTAGTTTTGGTTTTTTTGCCAATTTTAAACTGGGGATGGTGGGGAAATTGCTCTGGGCCTAAGTGAACTGATCAGAATGTGATCTATGTAGATTAGCATACAGGCAAAGTTGCTCTTTTTTAGGGGCAGTCAGAGCTCAATTCATTTAACTCTCTTGGGTTGTTACAGTAGATGGGTTATTGTGCTGAATATACTATTTAATTGGTTGGTTTTGCAATGAATTGATAATGTTGTAACCTACAGTGTTGACAATTCAACATGTCTGGAAGAGATCGCCATACAAAAAAGTTTGCACTAATTTAGTCAGATTGAATTATTTGTTAACATAAGGTACCTAAAATGTAAAGTTCACAAAATTGAGCTAAATAGGTCCTTCCTTTCCCTTCTAAATGTTTTCCTGACATTTCCCTTGGTAAATCGTTTTGTTTTTTTTCCTCCTATCTCATGGGCATGTTGACTCAAGGTAACCCTTGACTTTGCTATATCCTTTATTTTCCAAGTTCTGAATGCATGGCGGCTCAGCGGATAGCAATGTCGCCTTGCAGCGCTAGGGTCCTGGGTTTGAATCCAACCAAGAACAACATCTTTACAGAATTTCTATGTACTACCATTATTTGAATGGGTATTCTCTAGGTACTCCGGTTTCCTCCCATATTCCGAAAACGCATGGATATGTTAATTGGCTTTCTATTAAAATGGCTCTTAAATGTGTATCTGAGATCGGGAAATACGATTTTGAAACCCATAGGGGATAGGAACTGATGTGAATAGTGACAACCTCTTTATAGAATATAGTGGAGCAATATAAGCAATGGTAAATAAAAAAATCCTATTTCCTTTAGCGCCCGCTTATACAACCTCACAAATGTAGTTTTCTCCTTAGTTAGAAAGGTTATGTTAAATGCATTTTAATTAGATATTGGTATTGTAGCTGTATTTTGGTTTAAGTTGGCATAAATACGACTGTATGAATTTAAGGTTATTAACTTTGCAAATTTGGTTTTATCTATAAAATAAAGATTATAAATCACTTTTTCATTTACTTAAGTAAATATTGGTCCAGTTACCTGTGTTATGTTTTTTTTAAAATATAAATATAGTCCATACAAAGAAGTGAAAAAGGTGGTGACCAACATTTCACAGAGATAAGCTAGAGATGCAACACTTACCAATATAATGGAATCAGTCTTTTATTGGCTCCATTAAAATAAACAGTATAGTAGACACAATCCACGGATATGGACGACAGCTGTTTTGCACTTCATCCTGGCCCTGATAGTACTGCCGCACCACATCATTTATATAATCATGATTAAAATGGTTAAATTCTCTCAACCAATCTAAAACAAAAGCAGTACAATATTGAAATTCTTGGCAATGTTACTGACACAAACACAATCCAGACTAAAATAACAAAAATTAACTAAGGCCATTGTGATTATTTAAACCTAATGCTTTCAGGGGTTTTGTTTTAATGATCCGATGCCGCTCAGTTTGATATAGATGAATATATCTGTCACCAGAATTCAGGACTTTAATCACTCTCTCAATCCTTACAAATTATAAGGTCTTGGGTTACCACTACAGGCCTCCCAAAAGTGTTGAATTACTCTAGAGGGCCCTGACATAGTGTCAAATGAGCGAAGATGTTTGCGGGTCCTCTTTTATATAGGGGACATATGATTTTGTCAGGCCTACATGTAATGAATTCCCATACACAATGCATCATAGCTTCTAATTTCAACTATTTACTTTTAGTCATTAAAGGGCAATATAAGCAGTTATCACATTGCGTCTTACATGTAAAAGTCAAAAAGAGCTGCTGGACACTGGTGAATCATAATAATGGCAGAGGATGGGGGCTTCTTCAGGGTCTTTTATAGTACACACAGTGTACACACGCAATCAATTCAACATGCTAATTATATTTAACAAACATGATACGAACTGAATTCAGGTCCATGTTGGTTCAGAAAAATAATCATATAATCCAGTTTTTCAAATAACAGATAAGCAGAACAAACCTGAAATCCTAGTGAACTTTTTACAAGCAAAAGTAACTTCTTAAAGTGCCATTTTACTCTCCTTCCCTTTGGCAAATCTGCCAACCACCTTGTCTTTGTCAATTCCAATGTCTTTTTTAATACTAAGTAAGGTTAAATGAGATAGTCTGGTCTAATTGTACATATTACAATAAGTGAGGAACTCATCTAACTCTACTTCAGGTGCTGTGGACACATCCCCTGAGTAGAAACAGATGTATCGGCCACATCTGGATTTTGAAAGTGTTTGTTATGAAGCAGACTGAACAATTTAGCCCTTTCTCTAAAATCGGAAAAACTGTGTTCAAACTGACCCCCAAATATATCTAGTATAAAATAAAATACATCAGTTCTGAAGTGAACTCGGATATCCTCAATTGGTTCATCTTCAGCTCTTTTATCACAAAATCTTTTATTCTTTCTAACTTTCCCTTTGTGATATGCAGTAGTGTCCTTGCACTTAGTAGTCAATTCTTTTAATGTTTTATTTTTGGTTACAAATGCCTCATCCGATCACAGTTCTATGATTTGTGTCATGCATGTGTCAATGAGATGTACACATTTATGTCCAATGAGGCTTTTTGTACTTAGTTTGAAAGCACATATTTTTTATTTAAGAGTGTATTAAAAAAATAAAAATACCATCAGCTTGAATTTATAAGTGCTTAGTTCAGTCAACAGAACATCCACATCAGCAGCAGTTTTTTGGGGTGGAGCCATTTGGCATCTTGGTGGCGCATAGCCTCAAGGATTGCGAGCACGCTTTGGATTATTGCATCAGTTGCCTGTTTCCTGGAAGCCCATCGAGTATCTGACAGCCTTTTTAGTTTCCGTACTGTTTCCTCCAGGATTTTATCTTTCTCTACCTCAAGAATTTTATATCTAGGCAGAGTTAAAGTTAAAAATGTGTACAGCATTCCAAGCCTACTGAAGGAAATGTTATCACTTCACAATGAACATGCAGCATGTTTCAGAATCAAATTGAGGTTGAGTGCGCAAATATGTACATAAAATTCTTTTTCAGAGCAGTTTTGTTTCACCCTGGCTTGCAGACCCGTTAAGTGAACTGACATTATCCTTTCCCCGTCATAGGTTTACCCTCCCATTAGGTTCACAACAAGACACGTTCAATTCTATGCCCTTACCAGCCGCCTAGATCGCTCACTGCTACTACCTGTTTTAGTAACAAATCTTAATGATAAGGAGATCTGTTTTTTTCTTGTGATATCAATTGTGGAATCCACAATTACTGAAAAGTTTGCTGCTTTCACATCCTCTATGGTAGTGCTCATAGTTTCACTTGCAAGTGCAGAAATCAGTTCATTTTGCGATTCTGAATTCAAATAAGTAACACAAACTACTGGATTTTTCGGATGATGTTCAAAAACAGTGTCATCCCTCATGTTGTTCTATTTTGTCGATGCCCTTCCTAAAAAAACAGACACATATGCACGGGTCCGCCCAGACTCATACTGTAATGGCAGGGGGTAGGGAGACGGACAAGTGAGCCCTAATCTACCCGCCACTCTGTCCCTGCCTACTTGCAACGACCCGCCCTAGGCGACGGGGTACAACTGGGCGGCGGTCCCTGCGCTCAGTAAGTGCACGACAAACACGACAAACATACAAGGAACACAAGCAAGGAAAAGGGGCCGTTGCCCACGGCAACACCGTGAGCAACCAGAGTGGTGAACGAGCCGAGTCAAGCCAGGAGTGTGCGAGGTACAAAACGAAAAGCAGAAGAGTAGTCGGTAAGCCAGGGTCGGTATGGAGCAGGATCAAAAATAGCAGGAGCTGTAGCTGGGCCAGGAACCACAAGGAAAGAAACAAAAGCAATAACAAGCACCGAGGGACAGGAAGTGCAGGCTTAAATAGACCGAGGGCGGGAGCTAGCTGAGTCTGGCCAGGTTACGATAGGCTCTCCCACTCCTAAGCCTGCCAGCCTGAATGGTGGAAGCAGGAGTCAGTCTCAGGGATGTATTCTCAGGTGCTGACTGATTAGTTCTGGGAGTTAACCCCGCTGTGCCTGGCAGATCCTTTACAGTACCCCCCCTTTTATGAGGGGCCACCGGACCCTTTCTAAGTGGACCTGGCTTACTGGGGAAACGCAGGTGGAACCTCCTGACCAATACCCCAGCGTGAACATCCCGGGCGGGTACCCAAGTCCTCTCCTCGGGCCCGTATCCTCTCCAATGGACCAGGTACTGGAGGGAGCCTTGGACCATCTTGCTGTCCACAATCCTGGCCACCTCGAATTCCACCCCCTCCGGGGTGAGGATGGGAACAGGAGGTCTCCTCGAGGGAGCCAAGGACGGGGAGCAGCGTTTGAGGAGGGAGGCATGAAACACGTCGTGTATCCGAAAAGATGGGGGTAACTCCAGCCGGAAGGAGACAGGACTGAGGACCTCAATGACCTTATACGGCCCAATAAACCGGGGAGCAAACTTCTTGGACGGAACCTTGAGACGCAAGTTCCTAGACGACAACCACACCAGATCCCCGACCATAAACAGGGGGTTAGCAGAACGTTTTTTATCAGCCTGAGTTTTTTGTACGCTCTGGGACACCTCTAGGTTTTTCTGAACCTGGGCCCAGACTGTGCTCAGTTCCCGATGACCGACCTCTACCTCAGGATTGTTGGAACTACCAGGTGAAACGGAGGAGAACCGTGGATTAAACCCGTAATTACAAAAAAAAGGAGAGACCCCTGACGAGTTACTGACCCGGTTATTAAGGGAAAATTCGGCGAGGGGAATGAAAGAGACCCAATCAAATTGACAGTCAGAGACAAAACACCTTAAGTATTGTTCTAGAGACTGATTAGTCCTCTCCGTTTGGCCATTGGTTTCAGGATGGAAGGCAGAGGAGAAGGACAGATCAATCCCCAACTTCATACAGAAGGCTCTCCAAAACAATGAAACAAATTGTACCCCTCTGTCCGAAACAATATTGACAGGGACCCCATGGAGACGCAGGATGTGTTTGACAAACAAGGTAGACAACGTTTTGGCGTTGGGTAGTTTCTTGAGGGGCACAAAGTGGCACATCTTACTGAAGCGGTCCACCACCACCCACACCACCGACTTGCCTTGGGATGGAGGCAAATCGGTGATAAAATCCATGGAGATATGTGTCCAAGGTCTCTGGGGAATGGGCAACGAACGCAGTAAGCCCGCTGGTCGGGACCTGGGAGTCTTGGACCTAGCACAAACCTCACAAGCAGCGACGTAGGCCTTAACGTCTTTAGGCAACCCAGGCCACCAATAATTTCTGGTAATGAGGTGTTTGGTTCCCAGGATGCCTGGATGGCCAGATAGTGCAGAGTCATGATTTTCCCTAAGTACCCTTAGCCGGAATTGCAGGGGAACAAACAGCTTGTTCTCAGGAAGGTTCCCGGGAGCTGCACCTTGATCAGCAGCAATTTCAGAGACTAAATCAGAATCGATCGAGGAAATGATTATACCTGGAGGCAAAATACAAGCAGGATCTTCCTCCGAAGGAGGGCTGGCCATGAAGCTACGCGACAGTGCATCAGCCTTAATATTTTTAGACCCAGCCCTATAGGTAACCAAAAAATTGAATCTGGTAAAAAATAACGCCCATCGAGCTTGTCTCGGGTTTAGCCTCCGGGCAGATTCTAGGAAAACCAGATTCTTGTGGTCGGTAAGGACCGTTACCTGGTGCCTAGCCCCCTCCAGGAAGTGGCGCCACTCTTCAAATGCCCATTTAATGGCTAAGAGTTCGCGGTTGCCAATATCATAGTTACTTTCAGTTGGCGAAAACTTCCTGGAGAAGTAGGCACAGGGGCGGAGATGGGTGAGGGACCTGGTACCCTGGGACAAGACAGCCCCCACTCCCACCTCAGATGCGTCAACTTCCACGATAAATGGCTCCATTTGGTTGGGCTGAACCAGCACCGGGGCCGAGACAAAGCACTTCTTAAGGACCTCAAAAGCCTGGATAGCCTCAGGAGGCCAGTGGAGGAGATCAGCACCTTTGCGAGTGAGGTCCGTAAGGGGCTTAGCGATGACCGAGAAGTTAGCAATAAATCTCCTGTAATAATTAGCAAACCCCAAAAAACACTGTAACGCCTTCAGGGAGGCAGGTTGGACCCATTCCGCCACAGCCTGAACCTTGGCGGGGTCCATGCGGAATTCATGAGGAGTGAGGATTTGACCCAAAAATGGAATCTCCTGTACCCCAAACACACATTTTTCGGTTTTGGCAAACAGTTTATTTTCCCGAAGGACCTGGTCCATTGGAGAGGATACGGGCCCGAGGAGAGGACTTGGGTAAGCCAGGGTCGGTATGGAGCAGGATCAAAAATAGCAGGAGCTGTAGCTGGGCCAGGAACCACAAGGAAAGAAACAAAAGCAATAACAAGCACCGAGGGACAGGAAGTGCAGGCTTAAATAGACCGAGGGCGGGAGCTAGCTGAGTCTGGCCAGGTTACGATAGGCTCTCCCACTCCTAAGCCTGCCAGCCTGAATGGTGGAAGCAGGAGTCAGTCTCAGGGATGTATTCTCAGGTGCTGACTGATTAGTTCTGGGAGTTAACCCCGCTGTGCCTGGCAGATCCTTTACACATACTTTTAATTTCTTATAACAAATAGCTACCAGCAGAAACAATAGAGATGGCGGGTTTTGGGGGAGCAAATTAACCATTGTCACTCAACTGTGCATGAGTTTCACCCTTCCAACTGTGCCACGGCGGACTAAATCATCTAGGGAAAATTATAATGATCATTCAGTCCCGGTGGGCCATGTAGAACTTTTATTATGTCAGTAGTAAGAGTTCCAGGATCATTTACTTCAGATACTGCATGCCCTCATCTAATTTTGAGAATTCGCAACATTATCATTTTTCTTAGTAGACACTGTAGGTTGACTGATAAAAAAATAACTTGTCAGAGAGGCACATGATAAAACTTTCTATTTCTTTTGAACTTTTTCTGTGCTTATAAGCGCACATGATTTATACATCTCTCAGGTTAGGTGTATTCTAGGAAAAAAAATTCAGGAACTCTGTAATTGGACAATATATCTGCCTGTCCCCCACTTTCTTACCTACACATATACTTTCTTTCGCTCTCCCTTTCTACCCTCTTTTTTCTCTAAGGGTATGCCTAGACGTGGTGTAGTTCTTCCGCCACTGTCCGCATCAATGCTGCACAGAATCTGCGTTGCAGATTCTGTTGTGGCTTTGCCAAAAATGGGCATTAAATTGATGCGGACTAGCCGTTGCGTATTGAGGGGAATAGGGCTTGCCTTCTCTCTATCAGTGCAGGGTAAAGAGAAGGGACAGCCCTTTCCCTAGTAAAAGTAAAAAGAAATTCATACTTACCCGGCCGTTGTCTTGGCGACGCGTCCCTCTTTCGCCATCCAGCCTGACCTCCGTGGATGACGCGGCAGTCCTGTGATGGGCTGCAGCCGTCACTTGGACTGAAACGTCATCCTGGGAGGCCGGACTGGAGGAAGAAGCAGGGAGTTCTCGATAAGTATGAACTTCTATTTTTTTTACAGGTTGATGTATATTGTGATCGGAAGTCACTGTCCAGCGTGCTGAAACAGTTACTGCCGATTGTTTAACTCTTTCAGCACCCTGGACAGTGACTATTTACTGACGTCGCCTAGAAACGCTCCCGTAATTACAGGTGCACACACGTAGTCACCCGGAATTACGGGAGCCCCATTGACTTTCTCAGTCTGGTTGTACACCTAGAAATACATAGGTCCAGCCAGAATGAAGAAATGTCATGTTAGTAAAACCAATACGCTCCGCAGCAAACATAACATCTGCGGACTTCATTGCGGAATTTTGACTCTCCATTGAAGTCAATGGAGAAATTCCGCAATGAGTTCGCAACAAGTCCGCTACACGTCCGCAACAGTCAGTGTATGCTGCGGACACCAAATTCCGCACCACAGCCTATGCTACGCAGCGGAATTGTCCGCAACGTGTAAACGAACCCAACCACAAAGCTGTGGAAGGCAATGGAGAAACGTGTACGCTGCGGATTTCCACTGCGGACTGTCCGCAGCGGAATTCCAGAGCAATTCGGCCACATCTGGTCATGCCCTAAGGGTGACTTCTTATAGTCTTTAGAATTTATAGTAGAGTGTTTATTGATTCCTGCCCATCACTGATTGATATGAAACAATCTCATCCTTTTTAAAAAGAGGGTTTGCAGAATCTGAGGTGTTTATTAGGGCATGACCAGATGTGGCGTATTTCTGCCGACACTGTCCGCATCAATGCCGCACATAATCTGCGTTGCAGATTCTGTTGCGGCTTTGCCTAAAATGTGTGGTAAATTGATGCGGATTAGCCGTTGCGTATTCAGGTGAAGAGTACTTCCTGCTATCTTTTAAAACATTTCATCTCAGTCTGGCTATAGACCTAGAAATACACAGGTCCAGCCAGAATAAAGAAATATCCTTTTCTTAAAACCAATACGCAACGCAACACACATAACATCTGCAGATTTCATTGCAGAATTTTGAATCCTTATTGAAGTCAATGGAGAAATTCCGCAATGAGTCTGCAAGAAGTCTTGTACACGTCCGCAACAGCCAGTGTATGCTGCGGACACCAAATTACGCACCGCAGCCTATGGTCCGCAGCAGAGTTTTCCGCCACGTGTGCATGAACGTAACTGAAATGGTGTGGAAACCAATGGAGAAAATGTCCGCTGCGGATTTCCGCAGCGGACTGGCCACAGCGGAATTCCGGAGCAATTCCGCCACGTCTGGCCATGCCCTTAGGCTAAGTTCACATATTGTTTTTACTGCATGTCTGATATACACGTTTTGACATGAAAAAACAGTGTCAAAACGTGTACCATAGCGTGCACATTGATTTCTTTTGTCAAGACGGATGCCCTATGGAGTAGTTGGTGCAAACGTTTTGGGTGGTTACGTTCTATCCTTTTTTTTTTCCATGTCCTGAAAGCGTAGTCCACTACGCTTTTCAGTACTTTTCAAAAACGAATACCACACGTATACATTTTTATTTGTATTGAAGTCAAATGCGACATATGGACGACGTATGCAATCTTAAACCCTACGTTTGCATACGTGAAACGTATACGTTTTTGTCACCATATGTGGGAAATCTTGACTTACAAAGTTTGATTTAGCTCAAGAACAAAAAAAACTTTTAAGAACGGAGAAGTAAGAACAGACACAAACGTATAAAAAAGCATACGGCGCATACTACAAAAAACGTAAGCGTATGTTACAAATGCATACGTTTTTGTAACTTTAAAAATGTATTCGTCGTCATATACCACAAACGTGTGCACAAAACGAGATGTGAACTTAGCCTTATGTTGTTTTACCGCAGTCACGACATAGATCTGTATAATACACACCGTTGCTACTGAAGAACTTATTTTTTTTAAAAGCGAATGGGCACTATATTATAGTCAATCAGTGGTTGGCATAGAAAAAGTTACTTTCTTTAATACAAATATAATATAATAAATATATGATAGATATGTATAGCAAATGTACACATATTCCAACATCTATGATAGTCAAGCAAAATAGTCTAAACTTTAATTCTGTAGTAAATAAAATATAATGTAAATTATGTTTTAGTCATCACGGGGTATTGTTCGGTATTGAATTAAACGATTATTGTGTAATTATTAACAATATTATTTTATATCATTATGACATAAATTCTGAATAAAACACACTTTAATTAGTTAATTGTATAAAATTCATATGTAACAGTATTTGAATTTAATCGAGTTGTTCTACAGTACTTTGTACTACTGAGGTATATAATACTACAACGTCCTCTATGCTATTAAGCGGTTTTATGCTTTTTTTAATGCTTTTATGTACTATACACAGGGTCAAAAACATATCTGTGAATGTCAGCTGGAAAGTGTGAAGCGTCAACATTTCCAAGGTTTCTTTGGCAGGGCTGACCTTGCCATGACTTCAGTTGAATGTAACAATGTTTGTGAATGTTTGCCAGATATAAAGAGCTTTTATAAAAGCCTTAATTTTAAATCAATTCTTTTAACAACCTTCATAACATTTGATATACAGATATTCATGTGACTGTAATCTCATCAACACAGAAATGCTATTCACACAAAGGTACATTATTTATTTTTATTAAACCTATGTCTTCTTATGCCACAGCATTAATACCATCAGACTTATTAAATTACAGGGACAACTTTCCTACAAAAGTCGATTATACTATATTATGGATGTGTATAAGGCCCTGTTCACACAAAGTTTTTTGCAGGCAAAAAAATCTGCCTCTGAATTCAGGAATTTTGAGGCAGATTTTGAATTGCCTGTGCTTTTTCCCCCACATTTTTCGTCCGCAGCAATTAAATCTAATGCAAGGACTTGGGCAAAAAATATGGCGAAAAATGATCAGAAACGAGCGCTGTGTTTTTGTTTTTGCCTCCCATTGATTTCAATGGGAGGCCAGAGGCAGAAACCTCGGAATAAAGAACATGTCACCTTTTTTCCCACGAGCAGCCAAAAGTCGCCCAGGAAGAGAAACGCCTCTATCTCCCTTTGAAATCGATGGGGGGGGGGGGGGGGTTTCTGCCTCAAAATCAGTACCGAAAAAAGCTGGACTGATGGCTCGGCTGACAGTGCCTCTTGTGTGCCTCTGATACAAAATTTACCCTTATACCGATCACATCTAAATTGATCAACATAGATTTAATCTACAGGGTGGGCCATTTATATGGATACACCTAAATAAAATGGGAATGGTTGGTGATATTAACTTCCTGTTTGTGGCACATTAGTATATGGGAGGGGGGAAACTTTTCAAGCTAGGTGTTAACCATGGCGGCCATTTTGAAGTCGGCCATTTTGTATCCAACTTTAGTTTTTTCAATGGGAAGAGGGTCATGTGACACATCAAACTTATCGAGAATTTCACAAGAAAAACAATGCTTGGTTTTAACGTTACTTTATTCTTTCATGAGTTATTTACAAGTTTCTGACCACTTATAAAATGTGTTCAAAGTGCTGCCCATTGTGTTGGATTGTCAATGCAACCCCCTTCTCCCACTCTTCACACACTGATAGCAACACTGCAGAAGAAATGCTAGCACAGGCTTCCAGTATCCGTAGTTTCAGTTGCTGCACATCTCGTATCTTCACAGCATAGACAATTGCCTTCAGATGACCCCAAAGATAAAAGTCTATGGGGGTCAGATCGGGAGGCATTTCTTCTGCGGTGTTGCTATCAGTGTGTGAAGAGTGGGAGAAGAGGGTTGCATTGACAATCCAACACAATGGGCAGCACTTTGAACACATTTTATAAGTGGTCAGAAACTTGTAAATAACTCATGAAAGAATAAAGTAACGTTAAAACCAAGCACACGATTGTTTTTCTTGTGAAATTCTCGATAAGTTTGATGTGTCACATGACCCTCTTCCCATTGAAAAAACTAAAGTTGGATACAAAATGTCTGACTTCAAAATGGCCGCCATGGTCAACACCCAGCTTGAAAAGTTTCCCCCTCCCATATACTAATGTGCCACAAACAGGAAGTTAATATCACCAACCATTCCCATTTTATTGAGGTGTATCCATATAAATGGCCCACCCTGTATATTAGGTCTAGATTGTAGTTTTTTTTCTTACATTATTTAGCAACACTTCATTTTTTCCCATTTCAATTTTTATAATTATTAAATCCTGAAGCCTGCAGAAGTAAGATGGGACAAATTTATTAAGAGGCACACACCTTGTGCTGTCCATGTGCCACAAAGTGAAGTCTACATCAGCTGGCGTAGATTTCTGCTATAATTTATTCCATTTTCTGTTGTATATTATGGAAAATTTGGCATCTGTCCTTTTTCGCTATGCCCCACACCTTTTGTAAAGTGGCAAGTGCGGCCTAAAATGGCAAAGAGTTGCATATTCTTGCACAAATATGGCTTGTGTCATAATATGAGACTTTTTTGATATCAGGAAGCTAGCCGTTTATAAATTTCCCCTAATGACTTTTAGTTTTGTACACTGCAATTATTATAAATTAATGGAATCGGAAATCATTAAAGACCTCTTAAGGGGTAGCATTACATTATATGAATGTTGATTTAAGTAGTACTTTATTTTGGGCATAGATATAAGCTTGTCTAATAAAGGTGAGTGTAGACTTCATATCCAAATGTAAAATATTATTTGATTGACTTTCTGCTAAATGTACCTGTAAAATGGTAAGAGGAGAAATTATTGAATATTTGCATTGCTTGTATTTACTAAGAGGCTTTTGATGTGTTAAACATTTAAGCCATAATTGAGAAAAAATGCTTCTATTAGGTTATATGTCCCCCTCAGCATTACACAAAGAAAACTGAAATCAGAGGTAAGTGAAACTGGCTATTTATGAAAAGAGCATAATTTACACCAGTTACATTGTCAAACAGTCGTTGGTTACCACAGCTTGAAGAAAGCTTTTAAACAGTGATTTCCTTTGTCTTGTTTTCTATTGACGGCTGGGTGCTCATTTTAACCTTATCAAAACATTTATGCTTTCACAGCCCATGAAGTCAAACCATGTAAAGTCCAAAGACAGACATTCCTGACATGGCATGACAAAACTGAATTGATCTTGCAACCCTGAGGACATTAAAACACAGTGAGTATTCTGACTCTCAACTGCCACAACATGGTTGAATTAAGGTTCATAACCCACTACGGTGTGACAAAACATATTTACAATTTTTGAAAATGTATAGGTTAAACTAAAAATCACTGAAGTTGCAGCTCACTTCAGGCACTAAATTTAAACATGAGTAACACTTTATAAGAAAGGAGTTTTGCCATCATGAACATAAGCCCCAACAATAAATTAAAGAAGTAGATTCTAATATGGGTATTGGTAATTGTCACGATCTGTGGGTATGTGGACCCACTGGGCTGTACCGCCGTAGCGGCATAGCAGCTGGCCAAACAGTGTACCAAGTAAAGTCTATAGTCCGAGCAAAGGTACTTGTGGTAGTGCAGAGAGTAGCGATGGGTAGGCTCAGTTGGAACCTTAGCAGCAGACACCAGGCGTGGTGTAACACAATGCGACTCCAACTATTTAAAGGCACAGGAACAAGATAGCACGGGATACAGGATACAGGTAGCCGGAACGGGAACACTGGGAACAGGAAAACACTAAGGGACCATTTGATAGACTGACACGGGAAAACACAACAACGCTCAGGCAATGAGTGAAGGGGTAGGGCCCTTCTTATAGTCCAGGGTGATGAAACAATTCTAAACATGTGTGCACGCTGGCCCTTTAATTCCGGGACTGAGCTCGAGCGCGCCACCCTAGTGGTCACTGCAGGCCAGGATGGCCGCATATGCTGGCATCTCCGGGAAGGAAGCCATCGGCAGGATGAGAGGAGTCTGCGGTCTGCAGCCGCCGATGTTACAGTAATAAATAAATATTTATCTAATTATTGTTTTTGTATTATAAATATTTTGTTAGATGCAGACACGCTGTCAATTTGTTAATGTTTTTCATTTTATCCAAACTATAATACTACTAAGGATTATTTACAGAAGATTAAAGCAGGATATATATATATATATATATATATATATATATATATACAGTACTGTGCAAAGGTTTTAGGCAGTACTGGAATAATGCTGCAAAGTAAGAATGCTTTAAAAAATAAAGGTGTCTATAGGTTTTTTATTATCAATTAACAAAATGCAAAGTGAATGAACGGATGAGAAATCAAAATCAAACCAATATTTGGTGTGACCAACCTTTGCCTTCAAAACAGCATCAATTCTTCTAGGTACACTTTGACATCATTTTTTTGAAGGAGATTATTCCAAACATCTTGGAGAACTAACCACAGGTCTTCTGTGGATGTAGGCTTCCTCAAATCCTTCGGTCTATTCATGTAATCCTAGACAGACCCTATGATGTTGAGATCAGGGCTCTGTAGGGGCCATATTATCACTTCCAGGGCTCCTTGTTCTTCTTTACGCTGAAGATAGTTCTTAATGACATTGGCTGTATGTTTGGGGTTGTTGATCTTCATCCACTTTATGTTCACCATAGTACTCAGCAAGTACAGGACAAGTATAACCCACAAAGCTTACAATCAATTCAAGAGTTATCAATCTATGCGTAATGCAGACAAAGTGGACATTTAGGAATTTTGTGTGGAGTTATTGTATATTTCAAAGTACATGGCAACAGCTAAATGATGGAATAATTTGCTACTATGGTATAATCTGATGTCTTTCATTAAAATAGGATTTTGTCTTGGTTATTAGAGAGAACATGAGCAAAGAAAAGTATAGCTAGAGTATTTTAGAAATGTGCAAAAATATTTTATATTTTAGAAATGTGCAAATTGAACAAATTAAGGAAATATTTGTAAATTACTCTACTGCCAAGGTTCTTAGAATAAATTACTGCACTAAGCATAACATCTGTCCTATCAGAATATCCATTAAGCTAACAAACATTAAGTGTGACATAAAGATATTCGTACCATGAAATATTGAATCCAGATACTGATGTGTAACAAGCAATCAAGATCTTCTTGGTTCCAGACTCACTCTAAGGGCATGTTCAGACGTGGCGGAATTCTGCAGACACTGTCCGCATCAATGCCGCACAAAATCCGCATTGCAGATTCCGTTGTGGATTTGGCTAAAATGTTAAGTAAAATGCTGCGGATTTGTCGTTGCGGATTCAGATGCAGATCACACCCTGCTCTGTTTCAAACATTCCATCCCAGTCTGGGTATAGACCTTGACAAACATAGGTCCAGCTAGAATGATGAAATATCCTGTTCCTGAAAGCAATCCGTTACATTACATCTGCAGATTTCATTGCGTAATTTTGAAACTCCATTGACGTCAATGGAGAAATTCCGCAACAAGTACGCATTAAGTCCGCAACAGACAGTGCATGCTGCGAACACAAAATTCCGCACCGCAGCCTATGGTCCGCAGCGGAGTTTTCCGCAACGTCTGCACGAAGATAACTAAAAAGGTGTGGAAACCAATGGACAAACTGCCTGCTGCGGATTTGCACTGCGGACTGTCCGCAGCGGAATTCCACAGCAATTCCGCCACGTCTGAATGTGCCCTTAATGTTTCTCAAATTTACAAGTTGGACTCCCTCAGCTAATGGGTCGATTATATATATATATATATATATATATATATATATATATATATATATAGATATATATAGATATATATGTATATATATAGATAGATACAGATATATATATATATATATATATATATATGTATATAATATATATATATATATATATATCTGTATCTATATATATATATCTGTATATAGATATATGTTTATATATACACACATACATATTCTTTTTTATGTTTATATAGAAAAAATGTCTGTTTTTGGACAAAATGGAGAAAATCCCCTTATTTTGGTTGTAATAATAGTCATAGCTCATATTTTGCTCCCCACAAGTAAAGTGTGGAAGTATATTCCTCAATTTTTGAGTCCAGCTGCTATGTTGTGTTCTTTTATTGATAAGAGTAGTGATATCTGTTTGGCCGTGGAACTCTGAATTATGTGAAACACTGAAATCCTAGAAAGAATATAGATTAAGAGAACTCTCACACTAGGAACTCTGCTCCCACCAGACTTTTATTAAGATCTGGGAGCCTGGGACTGCTTATAGCTCTTCCCAGTCTAACATTCTGACTCTGAATGACGAGTCTACTAGTTAGTTGTTTGACTTTGTTCAATTTTAAAGCGTACCTAACTTTTTAGGTGACTTTTCAGAAAAAGCTGTCATATGTGTACATGAGGAATAATACTATTTCTTGCTATTATATGACTTGTATTCTATTTTTTTAACAGTTTTTTCTTCTGCAGGCTCTCTCATTTTTAATTTTCTCAGTTAGGCTTTATTCAGACGAACGGGAAAAACTTCCGTGCAACGCGCGTGATTTGCACGCGCGTTGCACGGACCTATATTAGTCTATGGGGCCGTGCGGACATGTGCGTGATTTTTACTCAGCGTGAGTCCGCTGAAAAAAAGTCACGACATGTCCTTTCTTTCGGCGTTTTTCGCGCATCACGCACCCATTGAAGTCAATGGGTGCGTGAAAACCACGCATGCCGCACGGAAGCACTTCCGTGTGAACTGCGTGATTCGCGCAAGAGCTGTCAAAAGGATGAATGAAAACAGAAAAGCACCACGAGCTTTTCTGTTTACAAACATCCAAATGGAGTGTCTTTGAGATGAGCGAACCCGGACAACCGAACCGAACTTCACCAAGTTCAGACGAACTAGTTTTGACCGAACCCGGCAAAAAAATTTCCGGTACGCGACGTCAGGAGATAGTCACTGTCCAGGGTGCTGAAAGAGTTAAACTGTTTCAGCACCCTGGACAGTGACTTCCGATCCCAATATACATGAACGTGTAAAAAAAAAAAAGTTCTGACTTACCGATAACTCCCGGCTTCTTCCTCCAGTGTGACCTCCCGGGATGACAATTCAGTCCAAGTGACAGTTCCAGCCAATCACAGGCCAAGCACAGGCTGCAGCGGTCACATGGACTGCCGCGTCATCCAGGGAGGTGGGGCCAGATGTCAAGAGAGGCGCGTCACCAAGGACGCGTCAGCAAGGCAACGGCCGGGAGGGAAGTTCTCGGTAAGTACGAACTTTTTTTTTTTTTTTTAACAGGTTGCACGATATTGTGATCGGAATTCACTGTCTAGGGTGCTGAAAGAGTTACTGCCGATCAGTTAACTCTTTTAGCACCCTGGTCAGTGACTGACGTCGACTAGCCTCATTTCTATGATGGGGGCTGCGCGAAAATCACGCAGCCGCGCATCATACACTGATGACACACGGAGCTGTCAAGTGGTTTTTGCGCACGCAAAACGCCGCGTTTTTGCGTCCGCAAAAATGCCACGTTCGTGTGAATCCAGCCTTAAAGTGTGTGGAGCCTAATTGCTATGATGTCTCCAATGCACTGCAGACAGAGAAGAGGAGAATCCTGCACTGCTCTCTCTATTACATATATAAGCAGCAACAGCATGGAGGAGATTATACAGCAGAAATGAGCAGAGTAGCTGAGAATCCAGCACTCGGGTGACATAGAAACCTTAAAACACAAAAAAAGTTTGTCAGCACACCCAACAAAATGAAAAATGTGCAGGTGCACGTACGCTGTGACTGCAAACAGTACATGTTAAAAGAAAAACACATTGCAACAACACTCTGAAAATGCTAAGTCTACCTAATGCATTGTGTCTAAATAGATTTGCATTACTTACAAATGTGAGTTTCTTAGTGCACATTTTGTTTAAATTGTATGAGCCCACCTGCCACAACAAGGCAACCTCTTTCAAATGGGTCCCTAACTTAAAAATACACCTCTGTTCTGTGCCTAAGCCTGCAGAATATACTCGGGGTAGGTAGGAACCAGCTTTACTAGAATTAAAAACACTCTTGGGCAGAATGGGAGGAGTGCACAAACAAAAATGGAGGCAGTCACCACCCCCACATGTACAACACAAATCACAAAAAAGTTTGGTCAACACATATATCATTCAAAATACAAAATGTGCAGGTGCACATATGCCGTAACAGTAAACAATACATGTGAAAAGAAAAAAACATTACAACAACACTCTGCAAATGCTAAAATTACCTTATGCGCAGTATCTAGATACATTTTCATACTGCTACTTTTATTTGCAAATGTGAGGTGTTTAGCACACATTTTGATCAAATTGTGTCATCAAAAACACCATTAAGCAGAATGGGAGGAGTGCACGACCAAATACGGAGGCAGTCGCCACCCCCACATATACAATACAAAACACAAAAAAGTTTGTCAGCACACTGCCCAAGGGTGTTTTTAATTAGAGTAAAGCTTGTTCCTACATACCCCGAGTATATTCTGCAGACCTAGGCCCAGAAGTGAGGTGTATTATTTGGCTAGAGGCCTACTTAGGCTTCGTTCACATCTGCGTCAGGGCTCCATTGCAATGTTCCTTCAGAGCTTTCCGTCGGAATGGAGCCCTGACTGACACAAACGCAAACCATAGATTTCCGTTTCCATCACCATTGATTTAAATGGTGACGTATCCGGTGCCAATGGTTTCTGTTTGTCTCCGTTATGCAAGGGTTCCGTCATTTTGACGGAATCAATAACATAGTCGACTACACTATTTATTCTGTCAAAACAACGGAACCCTTGCACAACTGAGACAAACGGAAACCATTGGCACCGGATCCGTCACCATTGAAATCAATGGTGATGGAAACGGAAACCTATGATTTCCATTTGTGTCAGTCAGGGTCCCGGTCCGACATGGAACCGGACCCTGGCGCAGATGTGAGAAAAGCCTTAGCATTTCCAGAGTGCTGTTGCAATGTTTTTTTTTAGAAATCTTAGAAGCAGCTGAAGCATGTTTTTGCTTTTCTCACTCTTCTCCTGCTCCCTCTGACCTTCTTTATAGACTTGTATTGGCAGCGTGTCTGCATCTAACTCACTTTTTCTCTCTCCTCTCCCCTCCTGCTTCCACTCCCCCTCTTCAGAGAATTGCATGTACAGGCAGTAAAGAGACACCCCCCACATTCTGCAGACTGTCATTTATGCTCTGTAACCAGGGATGGACTTTTCTTGACAACAGGGGGTGGACATGAGATTACAGGAAGGGAGACACCTAGTGGCAGTAACTTCATACAGAATTTGCATGATTAAAACGACAAAATTTTAACAGTAAGTAGATTACAAAGTCGTTATATATCAGGTGTACTATTAGATTAGCATAGGTTGTTTGAAAAGATCATGTCCATTTAAACATTTTGCACTTTAGCCCTTGGACCTCCTTCACCCGTACATTTCCAGTTGTACTTCTGTCATCTTATTGTTATGATGACCATGCTCGGATATCCAAAAGGTTTCAAATTGACTATCTTTCTATTTCATTCTTGTTATGACTGATGTATTGGTCAATGCTGTTAAATTCTTACTACCAATTCTCTCATGAATTTGTATGCCATCCTTCATCCTATCTATGTAACCCCTGTTGTATTACTGAAAAGTGTTCAATGGAAAAATTCTAGTAATAATATCAGTTATAATAAAAAAATAAAGAAAAAAACAACGACAGCAACTTATCTTACAGATCCATTTGCCAAAACGAAATGAAACGTGGTGGGTGAATACTTGTCGTTATTCATGCAAAAGGCAATTTTCATATCATTTTTAAAAGTAAATGCTACATCTAAAGTTCACCGGATAAAATAATATTCTAGAATGGCATAAAATATTGAAATGAAAAGGACGCATGAATATAAAATGGTTTACACTCAAAATATTTCTAGCTACATGCAGATAAATATTCTGCATTTAAATATAATAGAAAATGACATCTATGAATTCTTTAATCAATTGAGCTGAGCAGTCTACTCAAGGTCATCTTCGCTTTCAGGGGGATTTACCTTTCACTACCGAGTTTACTCAAAGAGCAGAAAGATATGACATTTTTAGAATGCTTCTTATAATGGTTGTGCTGCATAAAGTTGCAGTGATTATTTTGTCTTAAATAATCCTTCCTTGGCTTTGTTTTCTGCTTAATCCATTATTTGATTAGATTACTGTAGGCCTTTTTTCTTTTCAAGTACTGTAAGCTTTCTTCTTTGTTTTATTATCTATACCCCAAGCTTTTATAAATAGAACTGACATATGTGTCTACTGAATGCATGCTCATGTAAAGCTCCTTTAACTCTGATGGCTGGAATGTTAACTATTTTAATGGCAACAATTAGCTTAGCATACATACACTTAGCATGATTAAGACGTTAATGGATAAATTCATAATATTGTTTAGTATGGGCAAACACAACATATGTTTGTATAAGAGAAATAGTGTCATAAATGTTACACTTATTTAATGCCATTTTTTTGTGCAGTGAGAATGCTACTTAAGAGGTAACTATAATTTCATTTTTTTTAAATAAGGTATAGGGCAGGCAATTTCTGGAAATGCTGCAATATATTTTTATTAACCACTTCAGCCTCCTTTCATTGTAAAACTGCTCCTTAATTGCTGCCCCTATATTCTCAGCTACTTACTGTTGCTAGAAAAATATTTGTATTCAGCGCCGTACACGCTCAATAGATCTACTCTGTATGGGGGACACTTCATCCTACCTGCTCCTAAAACCTGATGCACCTGATGTCTCAGTGAATCGGCTATATCTACAACAGACTGTTTCAGTACGTTGCTAATAACCAATCACACTGATCTTATCTTCCTGTCCTCCCTGCCAGACTCTCTGCTGAGTGGGGGATGCACACCTCCGGCTGAATTTCCTTGCTTGTTCCTCACTCATCAGAGCTGTTGTAGAAATACCCGATTCACTGAGACATCGGGTACATCGTACTTTGAATGGTGGTTGTTCGCACATGCGCCCCGCCACGCCATTAAATGTCTATGGGGCTGTCAGAAACAGCCAAGCGCTGCACTCAGCTGTCTCTGTTGGCTCCATAGACATTAAATGGATTGGCAGAGTGCATGTGTGAACAGCCCATCCATTCAAAGCCCTCCTCACTGCAATCGAGCAGTGAGGAGGAACGTGGGGGTGGAGGGGGGTTAGGGCCATCACTCTAGTGATCAGTGGGTGTTCCAGTAGTGGGGCCCCTAACAATCGTAAAATGATCACTTATCTTGTGGATAGGTGATAAATGTTCTTATTAGGAAAACCCATTTAAAGTTAAAGTCTTAGTATGTGACAGTGCGCTCATAGGCACAGGAGATGCAGCTACGAGCTTAGCTGCAGTAGAGTTACTGTGATTGACAGCCATTCTGCCTTGCCAACAGCCAGGATTGAAGATATCTCATTCAAGACGTTTAACCCCTTCAGCACCATGATCGGTAGCTTGCTGTCATAAGGAGGGGGCTCACATTGAATAATGATTGAAGCCCATTCCATTCTCCAAGCCCAGCTAATGTACATGGACAGACCGGAACTCAACAAAGGCCCCCAGGTCTGTCTAGTGCTGATGCCTGTTAGAGTGTACCTAGGTACAGTTTGCTCTAACATTGTAGGCTGTTTTGCGGCGTCTTTTTTTTTTTTAACAGTTTTTTTAACTGGTTTTATTGAATTTTTTTATTGGACAAATAAGCGGAGGAGAGGGGGAAAGGAAGGTATGGAAGGGGAAGGAAAATTATGCAGTGTTATCCAGGGTACAGCCATTGAGCTGCCGATGGTACAGTACTCAGAGCAGTACATTAATAGAAGACAATAAGAAGCTTAATGCAGGCATTAACAGTGGAAGCATCTTACCAAAATAAACAAAGAATCATCCCATTCCAGTATAAATTACAAATAAAGAGTCTATCAATTGCTTGGATTAAAAACAGTGGGGAGGTGAATCAGAGAGGGGAAGAGGACAGGCAAGTCACTTATAGGGAGCTAAAAGTGCTTGATTAGAAGATCGGGGGTCAACAACACAACCATAGTCTCATGTAAAAGGCGGATTTCCGGCTATCATTTGTTCCAGGTAACAACAGGTATTTTAGAAATAAGTTTGCAGTTTTTGTCATATTCTTGGTGGAAGGGTATCAATAAAGAACTCCTAGAGGAAGACATATTTTTTACCTTAGGTTCTTATTGCAGAGTGTCCTCCATCCAATCAATCCTGATTATATGGGATATTTTTTTTGCAAAAATAGACGTAAAGGTGGCTGCGGGAAGAGCCATTCTTGCAGAATGGCCTTACAGGCCGCACTAGGGATGATAAAGTGATATTTTTTTGTTTTTAGAGCACACAAAAAAGTGCTGGCATTTAGATACCCACAAATTACCCAAGAGGATGGTATTTACAGTAATTGACTAAGTGTTGGAGGTTGAAGGATTCTATTAGTTTCCAAAGTTCTTGTATGCGAGAACTTCCCCAAAGCACAAAAAGTTGGTCAGAACATTCTAACAAAATGATATAAATGTGCAAGTACGCTGTGACCGCAAGCAATACATAACATAAAACATTGCAATAACACTCTGCGAGCACCAAAATCCCAAAACACTATTCTTAGAGTATTTTGCATTACTGCTACATTTACTATACTTACAAATTTTATGTTCTTAGCGCACATTCGGATCAAATTATGTGAGCCCAACTGCCAAGTCAAGGCAACCTCTTTTAAAATGGTTCCCTAACCTAAAAATACACCTCTTTCCTGAGCCTAAGTGTTAGGATAACACCTGTTCCCTTAAGGTCGCTATAACAACCTGTCTAGCTTCTGGGCGGTTCTTCTTTTACCTTGAGCCTATCTCTCTTCTCTGTCCTTCTGCCAAACAGCTGTGGGGTTGTATTTACATATACCTGTCTTTTCCCACCTGTCCTTGCTTGTGAATTTTCCTATCTCCTGGTTTCTGATCAAGCTCTTGACTGCTCCTGCACTTCTGTTTTCTGGACCTCATATATACTGACCTCCCAATAACCCTCTGCTTACCGATTCTGATTATCCGCTCCCTGCTGGTTTTGACCGTGGCTTGTCTGATTACTTCTACTCCGTTTCTGGACTTTCAGTTAACCTACTGGCTGACTGGTTTCCAGCTCAGGTTTGTCTGCATTGAACCTCTTATCCAAAACTACACTCTGTTAAGAATACCCGGGTTCTAAGCAGCAAAGTCAATCCCACCTTGCATTCGATTCTGACGAACACCTTAGAGTAGCCTTAGACACTGTCGATAAGAGTGGTTAAGGATTTGAGGTTGCGGTTTTACGTGCACACTCTCTCCCGGCAGACTCCAGTAGCCTTGAAGTATCGCTCCACTTGCCTTTCCATAACGCTAAGCCTGCAGAATAAACTCGGTCTAGGTAGGAACCAGATTTACTTTAATTAAAGACATCCTTGGGCAGAGTAGGAGGAGTGCACGACCAAAATAGAGGCAATCACCACCTCCACATGTATGACACAAAACACCAAGACCTCCATTACTGCTACATTTACTATACTTACTTATGTGAGGTTCTTAGCGCACATTTTGATCATATTGTGTGAGCCCACGTAGTGGCAATGATAAATAAACTAAATATAGCATTTAGTGGTCTTGGTGCTAACAGAAGGCTGTTGCAACGTTTTTGGGATAAATATCCCAAAAACAATGGTAGAGATCGGTATCCAAATTTGCACATTTAGGACAGGCAGAGAAAGGAAATCAAATAATTTCGCATTGGTGAGATGTAGGCCCTATGGGTAATTTTGAGTACCATATCCCAATAACAGGCTGATGGAAGAAAGTATGATGCTTTATATAGCTGTTCTACAATATCTTTAACCAACGGGTTTGGGAAGTGTTGCATCCAGGTTAACATGCCAGTGGAAGGAGTTGTATAATCAATGGAGATTTGTGGAAATTATAATACAGCTTTATTTTCTAGTTGTTTCATTTTTATCGTATATTATCGAGTATTTTCGAGTATGTTTAATTTTCATCAGTAAATTGACCTAGTCCTGGATATAAAGGAAAATTAAACACTTAATATCCCAAGTATATTTACATAGTAGACCCCAAGGGGAAGTATGGAGTGGGCTCACAGGCTGAGCAGGTACTGGCTGTAAGTTTCAACCGACACCTCAGTGCAACTCAGGGTTCTAATGGTTGTCATGGCAGTCTGTGAACATAATGAAGGCCAACAGGTTGGCCATTTTTGTGCTTCTATTAAGCCCTGCCAGAGGGCTTAACATTTTAACTGGCTGCTGACAGTGAACAAGTTTGCAGGACCTTGCCGCATCAAGATGGGCATACTCACTGTCAAAGTGTGGACCCACTGGGCCGTACCGTGTAGTGGGATAGCAGCTGGCCAATCAGGTACAATGCAATGTCTATAGTCCAGAAAGGGTAGCTGAGGCAATGTAGACAGTAGCGGTGGATTCATGCTAAGATGAGGCTCTGACAGCAGACAGACACCCGGCGGGGTGCAACACAATAGATGCAGCGGAAGACACAACACGACTCCAATTCTTGACGGCACAGAGGCACGGTAGAATGGGATACAGGAAACAGGCAGCAGGAACCGGTAACACTGGGAACTGGAAAACACTAGGAGACCATTTTGCAATGACAAACTTTAGGTAACACAACAACACTCAGGCAATGATCAAGAGGGGAGAGCCCTTTTTATAGTCCAGCAGCATTCTGGGCTAATTGCAGATATTCTGCAACTGTGCACGCACTGGCCCTTTAAGGCCTTGCATGGACGGGCGCGCGCGCCCTGCGGAAGACAGTGTCCAAACCTGGAAGTGTGTGCCGGTGTCTCTCAGGAGGGAGATGCCGCCGAGAACTCACACGTCCATGGTTGTGGCCGTCAGAGGGTAAGCCAGGACGATGGTCCGTGGCCATAGACGGTACACTCACCCTGTTGATAAAGCAGGCATAGCAAGTTTGCCCGTGCAAACAGGAGTGCCGGAGATCAGAGGAACCTGAGAAAAAATGGAGGGGGGTCCCAACCTTAATCACATCACAGGGAATCACTGTGATGCGATCGAGGCCCACACCTTATATGTCCATTGAAGACCCCCCAAGGCTGTCTGACCATATTTTTTCATTTCTTACAAAAAATAAACGTTATTAAATATAAGTCCCAAACATAAAATAATATACATATTTGGTATTATCAACATTGTAACAACCTGCACAGCAAATTTATAGCATGATCGTTGTATGCTGTAAAAAAAAACAAAAAGTGCAGCTGAATAGCTTTTTTCTGAGTTTTTGCCCAAAAGAAAAACAAAACTTGTCCCACAATGCTTCATACAGCTACATCGAATAGAAAATAAAAAAATTATGAGGAACCCGGATGCAAAAAGGAAAAATATAAAAATTGTTCTGTTCCTCAGGGCCAAAAGAAACCCGGTACTTAAGGTGTTATTGAAACTAATCATATGTAACCAGGAAAATATTTCTACTGTAAGATCTCATACACATGGTAGAGCCACCGTGTCTTGCCATATTCATTCAATGTACCATATATTGTTTTCTGTCAGATTTATACAGAATCCAACAGAAAATCTTGTGGGCTATATATGTGCAAGTTTGTAACCCATCTGCACTTTCTTTTCTTGTATGTATATGTATATTTGTTCTTTAATACTGTTTATTCAAATAGTTTAAAATACAATAATGATCTCTTTATGAACACATTTGTCTCCTCCACTACTGATATTTCGAAGGTCTTTCGTGATTATTTTGAAAACTTATACAGCGCCTCCCCTACTGACCCGAATGAGGTAAAAACTTTTTGGGAATCGTTGTCGCTCCCCTCCCTCATGGATGACCAACTTTTTGTTTCGCACACTTATATGGGGGGGGGAGTCCAAAATTTATTTTCACATACTACAATAGCCATGCTCTCACTGAGGTTTGAACTTCCCAAATGTTCGAGCTTTAAACCTCGTAAACACGTATAATATCAGATTGGATGAAAGCTTCCTCACTATACGCTAACTACTCAATTGAGCAGAATTTTACCCCAACCCTTAGTTTGATGTTGCACCTTTCCGATGCAAACCCTCTTTTGTACTCCACCTGGAAAGTGTGGCATGGAATGTGTAAATCCAAAAACCTAGACCCGCATGTCTCGCTACATGTCCACTTGATAAATACCCCGGCATTTCAGAGAGGTCAGGCCAACAATGTTTTCCACCTCTGGCACAAGGTGGGAATACATTCAGCCCTACAGCTGGTTCATCTGCCTACAAAAAAAAAACCTTACTTTAGAGGAATCTAGACTGTAATCCATTGTTTATATATTACCAGGGCAGAAGTTATGTTACCTCTATTATATCAAAACTTTTCCCGGATGACTGTAATCCAATCTTGCACAAATTACTGCTTAAAGAGGCTCTGTCACCAGATTATAAGTGCCCTATCTCCTACATAATCTGATTGGCGCTGTAATGTAGATAACAGCAGTGGTTTTTATTTTGAAAAATGATCATTTTTGAGCAAGTTATGAGCTAGTTTCGATTTATACTAATGAGTTTCTCAATGGACAACTGGGCGTTTTTTTACTTTTTACCAACTGGGTGTTGTACAGAGAAGTGTATGAGGCTGACCAATCAGTGACCAATCAGCTTCATACACTTCTCATTGTTCCAGCCCAGCTTCTTTTACTGCACAATCACACTGTGCTGTGGATCATGTTGGGCTGGAACAATGAGAAGTGTGTCATGTTCGTCAGTTCAAGTATTTTGGACCTCAGTCCGAACATTTATGTGAACACATTTGGCGGAATTTGTGCCCTCTGATCCAACCTGAGGTATTTTTGGATGGATTGATCCTTCTAAATACTATGTTCCAGAGAGGAGCGTAGACTTCTGTATTGTGTAGCGGCTGTTGCACAGAAGGCCATCCTTCAATTTTGGATGCAACCAAATGCCCCCCCCCATGAAATTACTCCTGGAAAAATTGTCCTTTTTATTTCAAATGGACTTGGTGGAGGCAACGATACACAAGGAGGAGAAAGTGAAACCGTATGGGCACCGTTTATTAAGATCCTACCGATCTCGATACGATAAAACATTAAGCGTCACTTCCACCTTACCATATGATACTTGGAAAGTTAAATAGCGGGTAGCCCCCCCCCCCTTGCGGCTTGTTGATGTGCTGATGCTTCCTCTACTCTACCTCAAGACCCACTGGTATTTGATATATTAGATGCTTTATATAGATCCTTACAGTCTTTGAAGTATTGTCTGACATTTAACTACAAAGTGACTTGATTGATGTATCTAGTATAACCCAGATTGTCTCTGACTATTCCTCAATTTTTTGTTTGTTTGTTGTCATGGATATTTCACATGATAGGACATGACAACTGTTTGTTTGAATATGTCTATTATTGAAAACCTTAATAAAAACATTTAAAAATCAAATAAAAAAAATAAAAATGCAATAATAAAGAATTGCAAAAAAAAAAAAAAAAGAATCCACAAAAAAAAAATCAATACGTGCCTTCGTAACAAGTTAAAAGCATACAGTACAGATATACAGTCTTAGCCCATAGACAACTGTGGATGCTGTATAACAGCACTGTACAACTTTTAGGGTATGTTCACACATTCACGTCCGTAGCGGCTGAAATCATGGAGCTGTTTTCAGGAGAAAACAGCTCCGCAATTTCAGACGTAATGGCAAGTGCAGGCGCTTTTCGCTGCATCCATTACGGACGTAATTGGAGCTGTTTTTCCATGGAGTCAAGGGAAAACGGCTCCAATTACGTCTCAAGAAGTGACAGGCACTTCTTTGACGTGGGCGTCTTTTTTACGCTCCGTCTTTTGACAGCAGCGCGTAAAAAAAAAATGACCGTCGGCACAGAACATCGTAAAGCCCATTCAAATGAATGGGCAGATGTTTGCTGCCGCTTTGGAGCCGTATTTTCGGACGTAATTCGGGGGCTAAAACGCCCGAATTACGTCCGTAAATAGGGTATGTGAACATACCCTAAGGATGAACTTAGCCATAATATGGACATATGCCTATTAGGACGTGCCAGAAGCACGTCCTAATAGATTGCCTGTCAGACTTTCACTGACAGGCAATAATGCTCTGGAATACTAAGTATACTGAAGCATTATAGCAGCGATCCAAAGATCACATAGTAAAGTCCCCTAGTGACTAATAAGTAATAAATGTGAAATAATTTTTTAAAATAAAATTACAGTAAAAAAAACAAAACCAATTGGTTTTATTTAGTAAAAGTGTAAAAAATAAATAAAACTACACATATATGGTATCGCCGCAACCGTAATAACCCAAACAATAAGGTAATAAGTAATTTAAACCGCAAGATGAACATCGTAAAAAAAAAAAACAATGCTATTTTTTTCCATTGCCCCCAAAAAGTCATAATAAAATTTAATCAGTAAGTCCCACATACCCCAAAACAGTATCAATCAAAACTACATCATGTCCCGCAAAAACAAGCCCTCATATCACTACATTGACGGAAAAATAAAAAAACTACGGCTCTGGGAGATCGACGATGCAAAAATATATCATTTTAGTAAAAAAGAGTTTTTATTGTGCAAAAGTAGAAAAACATAAAAAAACTAAACATATGTGGTATCGCTGTAATTGTACCGACCCATAGAATAAAGGTAATGTGTTATTTATGCCACAAAGTGAATGGCGAGAATTTAAAACGCATAGAACAATGGCGGAAATTCAGGGTTTTTTTCTATTCCCCCCAAAAAAGTTAATAAAAAGTTAATAAAAGTTAATCCAAAAAAGATATCTACCCCAAAATGGTGCCATTAAAAGTACAACTAATCCCGCAGAAAACAAGCTATGTTGACGAAAGAATAAAAAAGTTATAGCTCTTTGAATGCGACTATAGAAAAATGAAAAAAATAGCTTGTCATTGGGGCCTAAAATAGGCTGGTCACTAAGGGGTTGGGATACTAATGGCATAATATATGCCTAATGTTTCCCAAACATGAATATTACAGCTCGAAAATTACTGCATATCTATGGTATGATGCCAGTAAGATTTTACTGATACTGCTCACATGTCAGTGTCACTAGGAGAAATATTTCTACCATAAAGCTACTAACAGCATAATAATCAAATCTATTCTGTTCTGGTCATTTATTCCACACTACTTCAAGTGGTTCAGGATGCTAATTTATGACACAAGAGAAATAAACATCATGTTAAGGGTATGTTCACACGGGCTATTTTCAGCCGTTTTTCAGGCCGTAAATGGCCGAAAAAAGGCCAAAAAATCAGAAGCAGAACGCCTCCAAACATTTGCCCATTGATTGCAATGGGAAAACGGTGTGCTGTTCCGACGGGCCGTTTTTTATGCGGCCCTTTTGAAAAACGGCAAAGTAAAAAAACGGCCTCGAAAAAGAAGTTAACGTCACTTCTTGAGCCGTTTTTGGAGCCATTTTTCATTGACTCTATTGAAAAACAGCTCCAAAATTGTCCGTAAAAAATGCAGTGAAAATCGCAAGTTGCTAAAAAAAAGTCTGAAAATCAGGAGCTGTTTTCCCTTGAAAACAGCTCCGTATTTTCAGATGTTTTTGGTTAAGCATGTGAACATACCCTTAGATTCGTGTCTTGAGTTTTTTGTGTTCTTGATAGCAAGATGGAAGTTATAAAAAAAAATGGCCCTATTACAATAAATTTTTTAAAAAATTCACAGCATACCCTATTAGCTTTGTTCTTTAATCTGTAGCTTTATAAAGTAAAAATATATATAATGCAAATATAGCATGGGCTACATTGGACAAAGGCTTTGTTCTTTTTTTTCTTTGAGCCATATGTTTTGCAGTATTCATGAGGTTGCCGTTTTCGCTTTCCAGCATTATACAGGCATTTTCCAATGATAGAAATTGATCCCCTTGTAACACATGGCATCACACTTAAATGGATGGCAGTCACAGTTCCATTTGCTGCTAAATGAAAGTCTCCAATAAACTTCTACCCTTCTCATTTCTACTATTTTAGCGCTGCTGTCAGTGGAATGTTATTGTGTACTACACTATGTTCAGAAAAGAATGTCTTTAGGTTATTTCTCGAATCTTGAACTTCTGTGATCTCAACCACAGCTCCGTATTGTGTTACTTTAAGACATTGCAGTTTCTTTAAATAGCTATTAATTGTTGCACTACTGTAGATGCTTTCTTGATTCTATTGTAGTTTGAATTCAAAGCTGTCTGTGTAATCCTTTTAGGATATTTGCATTTTCATCTGGTTTCCCCAATTTTTCCTCTAATAGTGTTATTATTCATGCTGCTTTGTGATAAACTTTTTGTCTTGTCTGCAATAGTTATAAACTTTTTCAAAGCATTTCTATTCACTTTGAAACTAGGAAGAAAACGTAACGTGTCACATGGGTGAAAATAGGGAAAACATATTGAATGTAATGTTCCTGTACGGTCTAAAAAGAGCATAACATATAACAAGAAAATGTTAATGGCTTAAAATCGGGGTCGTTTGCATATATTTATTTAGCTACACTGTGATTTTATCAGAAACTTACTTGCTTTTATATTTTATGATTATTTAAATGTGACACAAACATCTTTGTAAATATATTTTATTATTCATTTACTTCAGTATTCCTTTTGATAGCTGGAAACTAATTAAGAAAAAAATGGCTTAAATGTGTAAATTAATACTCACCCACTGTGTGAGGAAATGATGTGCTAATGAAGGAAAACACAGTTCTATATCATTTTAATGTATTTAATAAAACTGTGCAGAAAAATAATATAAATGAGGAAATTTTGTAAGAAATTGAGTAATATAATATAATTAGATATTAATAAGGATAATAGAATATGAAAGCGACTAGAATTGGAAATAGATGTCGTTGAACCATCTATAACTGAAGGGTAGAAAGAAAAGGGGTAAATATATTAATAAAGTGAAATGGTTTGGCTTAGAGTATATACTGTAGACAAAAATGTAAAGTTAATACAGCAAAAAGAAACAAAATTAATATAATAATGATAAATTCAAACCCAATTGAAAGAATATTCTTTAATTGGCCATTTGCTCTTTTTTTTTACTTTGAAATTAGATTTTTTTTATTTTTTATTAATGTTGCCCTATTTGGACAAATACATTTCAAATTGCAGGCTGCCCTGAGAGAAGATGATCAAGGGTCTCTTGATGATAAGGTCCAGACATCACTTTGTCTCTTCAAGGGAACTGCAGTGTAGACAGCAAGAATTTTAAAGCATCACAGGATTTCCATTGAACTGACTTTAAACAATAGGTGTCGTACCTGCCTGCTTCTATCACATGTTTACAAAAACGGGGTAGGTAAAAGTGAACTTGTGAACGATTTTGGTGTTATAACTGTAGACAACTTTATATACACATAGCTGAACTGGTTTGTTAGAACACACCAATACTCACTATTACAAGGGGGTATCTATAGGAATGACAAAACGAAGACAGGCTGGTCTGTAGAAGACACAGAAAAGATGCATGCTTCCACTTAGTACTGTTGAACTGTACTTTTATTGAACCAAAAATGTGTTCTGGAAATTAGTAACCTATGTTATCTTGAGGCCTTCTGCTAAAATAAAAAAAAAATCACGTTTTTCAGTGTTGGTCCACTGTGTTATATCAAGTTCAGAGTCAACACAGCCATCTACCAGGAATTTTTAGAGCACTTCATGCTTCCCTCTGCTGACAAGCTTTATGGAGATGCTGATTTCATTTTCCAGCAGGACTTGGCACCTGCCTACACTGCCAAAAGTACCAATACCTGGTTTAATAACCACAGTATCACTGTGCTTGATTGGCCAGCAAACTCGCCTGACCTAAACGCCATAGAAAATTTATGGTGTATTGTCAAAAGGAAAATGAGACACCAAACCCAACAATGCTGGGGAGCTGAAGGCCCCTATCCAAGCAACCTGGGCTTCCATAACACATCAGCAGTACCACAAGCTGATCGCCTCCATGCCACGCCACATTGATGCAGTAATTCATGCAAAAGGAGCCCCAACCAAGTATTGAGTGCATATACTTTACATACTTTTCAGTAGGCCAACATTTAAAAATAATTTTTGAAATTGGGTTTATATAATATTCTCATTTTCTGAGACACTACATTTTGGGTTTTCATTAACTTTTAGCCATAATCATCAACATTAAAAGAAAAAAGACGCTGTAAATAGATCACTCTGTGTGTAATGAATCTATACAATATATGCGTTTAACTTTTTGAATTGAATTACTGAACTAAATTAACTTTTTGATGATATTCTAATTAATTGAGAAGGACTAGTACATGTAATGAGTACTTTTTCTAACGATTCATCTTCTCATCAGTGGAACAAAATATATGACAATACATTACCTAACTGCTTAAACTGGCCACAGACATTGATTATAGTAAACCCTATAAATTATTTTTCAATTGTGAATTATAACGAATGAACAGCTATAAATCCAGTGATTAGAGGTAAACGCTATAATTTTACAATTTACTTTACTATCGGCCAAGGAAACGACATGTGTGGCAATGAAAACAAACACAGTATTTGCCACAATACAAATGTACAGTCTCTAGCCCATCTTCAGTTCTGCACAAGGAACCAAGTGAAGCCAAGGAAAGACGATGGTAGCCGAATGAGCTCAGCTAAGTATTTGCATCGTTTCGTTCTAGTGATTGTAGGGGTCCTAGTACCGAAACTAGATCACAACATCTGAAGTTTATTAAAATGATTGTTGCATTTTAAATGAGGGATACACCCATTCATTGTTATTGATTTTTTTAATTTTTTGTTCCTTCTTGATTGGTATTTTTGTTTTTACTTTGTCCCTGCCTTAAATTTAGATTACATTTCTGTCTTGTCTAACGTATTCTAGTCCATTGACATTTTGACTGCAACAAATTGTATTCAATTGCATAGTAAAGATGTATTTGTTTCATCTATAACATTTTATTTTCTAGCCTATTTAATGGTTTATTATTGCCATTTTGCATACAGCATAGATAGGAATTAACAAATGATGTAAAAAGCAAATACCAAAAGCCAAAAGGCTACTTTAGAGAAACCATACCCGTATACTTTATTCGAGCATATGGAAGTTGTATTTTGGACCAAGCTCAATTAATTAAGAGTGGCTCTACCTCTGGAGGGCCTGGCTTGTTTGGTCTTTACACATGCTGCCCAGTAATTGTATTGCAGTGTAAATGAGGGCTTGGTGGAAAATTCACCTGGTAAACAGCTAAATGCAGAGGCCAACCTCTGATCAGCTCATTGTCAAGGAACCTCTAACAAAATGGAAAACCCTTTTAAGAAAGTGTAGTAAAAACAATATTCGACATATGCTATATGCAAGCATAATTTTGATAATGAAAGGAATTTGCCTAGTAAAGTGTTCATTAGCAATGTAAATATACAATTAAAATCACCTTCATAAATTTTTCACCCACCTACTTTAGAAAGAACAGATGGCAAACACCCACATGTTTGGTATAAATTACATTTTACAATATTCAAATCCAAACTGTAGAAAAAAAAACAACTAACTGTTATTTACCCACTCCTCCCACTGTCATACTACAGAAGTCCAGGAAACTGGGATATGGGGAATTATATGGCATGGTGCTCACACTGGAAAGGTAGTGGTCACTGGTTGTCACCAGCTCTGCATAATCACATCGGTTTTTTTCACCCCTTGGTTTCTGCATGGTATACAGGTTGGTTTTAGGTTTATACTGGAAGCATAAGAAGATAGTACAGGAGATAATGCAGCTTCGAACTAAAATCAGATAAGACAAAAAGCAAAGGTGCAGGAATAAGAAATAGCATACGTTCTGTCAATTTGTGAAATCTTTGTAGTGGGAGTGAGTCTTGCTTAAAGGGATTGTCTGGTTTTAGCAAATTAATGTTTTCTTTTTTTTTTTATACAATTTTCCAATATACTTTCTGTATAAATTGTGTCTCTGCTTGTTGTTATTCTTTAGGAACCTTCATGGTTTACTTTCAGTGGATAAAAATCTATCCATGATCGTGTGATGGACACACTGGTGCTGGGATCATTAGAAGACACAGCTCTGATACACATACTGTAACTGTAACGAACCGTGCACCTGTGTGTCCATAACATGACCATGGACAGAATTGTATCCACTGGAAGTAAATAATGAAAGTTCTTGATGAATAAAAAGAAGAGATCTTGAAAACTGTGAGATATTAATATAGAAAAAATATTGAAAAATTATAAAACTTTTAATTATACAAAACAAAACAATAATTTGCTAAAGCCGGATTACCCCTTTAAGAATTGTGGCAAATTGAGATAATCTTTTATGCTGCATGAGATGATGAGAACATACCCCAAAGGCTATTGTGTGGACATTTTCTTAAGATTTAGTGGCTGGAAGGAGAGTTTATGTCTTTGTGAATATGCATGAAAAAGCTGTGTGCATGAAGCTTGTATGATGGCATACCACGTCCCTATGGATCCATACGGCTGTAGAGACCCCATGTGTTACCACATAGTGCCTGCATAAGCAATTCTTCTAGGGGAGAATACCTAGATAATAGTTCATCTGGTAGAACATGGCACAATATTATACAGAATGGAAGAATATAATTAGTTTATCCACTTCACACAACAGACAACTTGGTGCAGCAATCAAAATTAAAAAAATGCCCAATTATTAAATAAATTAATAAAATCAATTGTGCTCTACCAGTGTCTAATGTGAAGAAAGGAGATACATTCTTCTCCCTGTATTTAGGAAAAGCTGACAATTTTGGTCAGTTGCCCCTCAGTTTTAACCCCTTAAAGACCAGGCCAATTTGAGTTTTTTCATTTTAGTTTTTCCTCCCCGCCTTCCAAAAGCCATAACTTTTTTATTTCTTTGTCGACACAGCCATATAAGGGTTTGATTTTTTGCGGAATAAGTTGTAGTTTTTCATGGCACTACTTATTGTACCACATGATGTACTGGGAAGCTGAAAAAAAATATTTGTGAGGTGAAATGGGCAAAAAACTGCGATTCTGCCTCTTTTTGGGGAGTTTTATTTTTACGGCGTCCATCATGTGGTAAAAACGACATATTCACCTAATTTTACAGGTTGATACAATTGCGGTTATACCAATTTTATATGTTTTGTTTTATGTTTGACCACTTTTAAAAAAATATAACTATTTGCTAAAAAAACCTAAAATGTTCTGTGTCGCCATATTCTGAGAGCTATAACTTTTTATTTTTCCATCAATTTAGAAGGACGAGCTGTAGTTTTCACCGATACCATTTTGGAGTACATGTGACTTTTTGATCACTTTTTATTCCATTTTTTTTTAGAGCTAAGGTGACCAAAAAACAGTAATTTGCATACTTTATATATTGTTTTTATGGCGTTTACTGAGCGGGTTAAACAACACTATATTGTGATAGTTTGGACTTTTATGGACGCGGCAATACCAGTTTTGTTAACTTTCATTTTTTTAACATTGCTTTAGGGAAAAATGTGAAAAGGGGGGTTTTTTCAACTCTTAATATATTTTTTTGGAACATTATGAAAAACTTTATTTAACTATTTTACATTTTTTTATTAGTACCCCTAGAGGACTTGAGCCAGCCATAGTTGGATTGCTTGCATGATAAACTGCAATACTAATGTATTGCAGTATATCGTGATACTGACAATCTCCTTTGAAGCCATAAGAAGCATTGCCACTCATCGATTGCGTCGTGGAGGGGGGCGCCCCCCTGATTCTAACAATTTAAATGCAGCAGTCGTGATTGACCGCTGCATTTAAGGTGTTAATAAGAACCATTGTCACCCACCGATCACATCGTGGAGGGGGGCGCCCCCCTGATTCTAACAATTTAAATGCAGCAGTCGCGATTGACCGTGGCATTTAAAGAGACTCTGTCACCACATTATAAGTGCCCTATCTCCTATATAAGGAGATGGGCGCTGTAATGTAGGTGACAGTAATGCTTTTTATTTAAAAAAACAATCTTTTTTCACAACGTTAGGAGCGATTTTGGTTTATGCTAATGAGCTTTCTTAATGCCCAAGTGGGCGTACTTTTACTTTCGACCAAGTGGGCGTTGTACAGAGGAGTGCATGACGCTGACCAATCAGCATCATGCACTCCTCTCCATTCATTTACACTGCACTAGCGATATAGATATATCGCTATGTGCAGCCTCATACACAAGCCCTAACATTACTACAGTGTCCTAATAATGAATACACATGAAATCCAGCCTGGACGTCATGTGTACTCAGAATCCTGACACTTCTGAATCTTTTTTTGTGAGATTCCTGTAAGTGAAACCAAATCTCGTTTAGTTCCGTGATCTCGCGAGATTTGGTTTCACTTGCCGGAATCTCACAAAAAAAGAGTCAGAAGTGTCAGGATTCTGAGTACACATGACGTCCAGGCTGGATTTCATGTGTATTCATTATCAGGACACTGTAGTAATGTTAGGGCTTGTGTATGTAGCTGCACATAGTGATATAACTATATTGCTAGTGCAGTGTAAATGAATGGAGAGGAGTGCATGATGCTGATTGGTCAGCGTCATGCACTCCTCTGTACAACGTCCACTTGGTCGAAAGTAAAAGTACGCCCACTTGGGCATTAAGAAAGCTCATTAGCATAAACCAAAATCGCTCCTAACGTTGTGAAAAAAGATTGTTTTTTTAAATAAAAAGCATTACTGTCACCTACATTACAGCGCCCATCTCCTTATATAGGAGATAGGGCACTTATAATGTGGTGACAGAGCCTCTTTAAGGTGGAAACGGGCGGAACCAAAGTGTTCTTTGATTCCACCTGTTGCAGTGAGGTGTCGGCTGAATAACACAGCCGTCACCCACAGAGTATGGAGCACGCTCAGCTCGTAAGCCCACTCCATACTTCCCCTTAATGGCTGTCACTTACTAATACGTGGCATGTCATTAAGGGGTTAATGCACCCTCCGCTGATGTTAAACAAGATGCCTTCATTGTTCAAGAGAAAACTTGTGGACAGACATAGTGCAATCAACCTCTAACTGATCACAGGACATTATATTGGTGTCTATTATACTCACAAACATAAGTTGTAAAAGCGCATATAAAATCAATAAAAGTCTATGCTTGATTCAGTCATATACCGCCAATGCCCCGATGTAGCATTTAACCAGATATATCAATGGACTAGAAAGAGATGTTTCTAATTATTTTTTTATACCTAGGTTTGTAACCATGACAAGGGGGGCATCTACTATGTCTAGAGGAAAAAAGGTTCCCCCCATCATCATAGAGAAGTGTTCTTTACTGTAAGAGCCGTGAGGCTATAGAAATCTCTGACACAGGATGTTGTGATGGTTGATTTGATAAAAGAGTTCAAGAAGGGCCTGGATGCTTTTATTAAAATATATAACATTAATGTTACGTGTATTCTTAATTCCCAAATTTGAAGTCAGGTAGAAATTTTACTGCCTCACAGTGTTTTTTTTTTTTTGTTTTTTTTTACCTTCCTCCAAATCAACACTAGGATTATAGGTTGAACTTGATAAACTTATGTTTTTTCTATTATTAAAACGAAATTAACTTTGTAAATACTATAAATAGTTTAAGTGAATGTCAAATCACAATGTCTTTACTCATCTATTACGATTTTCAATTCAATTATAGTAAATTAAATATACAAAAAATAGCCTTGCCAGTATGAGGCTTTTGAAGCTTTGTTTTCACTTATCTAGTACATATATAATTCTTTCTTAATGGTACTATATATATATATATATATATATATACACACGATGGCGGATCATCATATGGGCGGTTCGGTCGGCTGCCCAGGGGTCCGAGGCACCCAGGAGGCCCATGGCTGCCCGAACTGCACATAATCTTAAAAACTATGCAGCGCACTTGCGCTGCTAATTGTCACTGCAGAGATAGGGAGAAGGTGTAATTCGGGGCGGGCTTAGCCGGGATAGTGAAAGAGTCACCTCTCTACATAAATGTGCTCCGAATAGTAGGCTAAAGGACCCCGTGATGACATAATGCCCGTGACTCCGCCCACCAATCAGGTCCGTCTACCACAGTGAAGGAGCAGAATATCTGCAGGGGAGAAGGCCCGCCCACCAATCAGGTCTTTACACAGAGCTCCAGGCTGGTGAGTGCTTTTCCAAACCCCCATCCCTTCATCCCTCCTTCCATCTCGTCATCAATTCATCCCTCCATTACCCCCTCCCTTCATCACTCACTCACTCCCTCCATCACTCACTCCCCCATCCCTCCATCACTCACTCACTCCCTCTCTTCATCCCACCCTTCATCCCTCCATCACCCACTCCCTCCCTCCCATCATCCCTCCATCACTCACTCCCTCCCTTCATCACTGCAGTGTGTGGCACTATTTACAGGGGCTGTGTGTGTGACGCTATCTACAGGGGCTGTGTGTGTGACGCTATCTACAGGAGCTTTGTGTGATGCTATCTACAGGGGGATGTGTGTGACGCTATCTACAGGGGCTGTGTGTGTTACGCTATCTACAGGGGCTATGTGTGCGATGCTATCTACAGGGGCTGTGTATGCAACGCTATCTACAGGGGTATGTGTGTGACGCTATCTACAGGGGCTGTGTGTGACGCTATCTACAGGGGCTGTGTGTGATGCTAATTACAGGGGCTGTGTGTGACGCTATCTACAGGGGTTGTGGGTGTGATGCTATCTACAGGGGCTGTGTGTGTGACGCTATCTACAGGGGCTGTGTGTGTGACGCTATCTACAGAGGCTGTGTGTGCGACGCTATCTACAGGGGCTGTGTGTGCGACACTATCTACAGGGGCTGTGTGTGCGACGCTATCAACAGGGGTATGTGTGTGACGCTATCTACAGGGGCTGTGTGTGATGCAATCTACAGGAGGATGTGTGTGACACTATCTACAAGGGCTTTTGTGCACGTGGTGCTTTACTATACAGTGTTGGACACAATTATATTCAGGAGCGCAGTGTTTGGTGCTATTATATTTACTGGCACAGTGTGTGGCACCATGATCATTTTATTTTCGTTTATAGGTGTAGAAATGTTGGAAAAGTGAGAAACAGAAGACATCTAAGTGGCAAATTCTGCAGAAATGCGTCATGGCCGGGAGAAGTCATCATGAAGTCTGGACCAGATGGAGAAGAAAAGAGGAAAAAAGTTACCAGAATCTGAGAAGTCATCACCTGTGAGTCACTAGATTTATAGAGAATCTGTAACCTCTCCTGACATGTTTATTATAGGAAATCCTTGTGTTTCACAAAAAGTCTTTGTGCAGTCCAGGACTGATAGACAAATGCGTGTTACCATTCCCCTTGTCAGGAGGAAGTGTCCCTGCACAGTGTGATACTGTCAGCGATGGTTGGAGACTGTCAGTATGTGGGGACACAGCCCTTTGACAAGGGGAATCGTAACACCCATTTGTTAATGCTTGCACAAAAAGGTAGTGTTACGGGGCGGCGGGGGAGAAGGGGGGCCCAAGTTTGGGTAACAGCCCAGGGCCTATAGTATACTTAATCCGCCACTGTATATATATATATATATATATATATATATACATATATATATATATATATATATATAAAATATATATATATATACTCTACCGTTCAAAAGTTTAGCGTCACTTAGAAATTTCCTTATTTTTGAAAGAAAAGCACAGTTTTTTTCAATGAAGATAACATTAAATTAATCAGAAATAAACTCTATACATTGTGAATGTGCTAAATGACTATTCTAACTGCAAATGTCTGGTTTTTAATGCAATATCTACATATGTGTATAGAGGCCCATTTCCAGCAACCATCACTCCAGTGTTCCAATGGTACATTGTGTTTGCTAACTGTGTTAGAAGGCTAATGGATGATTAGAAAACACTTGAAAACCCTTGTGCAATTATGTTAGCACCGCTGTAAACAGTTTTGCTGTTTAGAGGAGCTATAAAACTGACCTTCCTTTGAGCTAGTTGAGAATCTGGAGCATTACATTTGTGGGTTCGATTAAACTCTCAAAATGGCTAGAAAAAGAGAGTTTTCATGTGAAACTCGCCTTGTTCTTAGAAATGAAGGCTATTCCATGCGACAAATTGCCAAGAAACTGAAGATTTCCTACAACGGTGTGTACTACTCCCTTCAGAGGACAGCACAAACAGGCTCTAACCAGAGTAGAAAGAGAAGTGGGAGGGCCCGCTGCACAACTGAGCAACAAGACAAGTACATTAGAGTCTCTAGTTTGAGAAATAGACGCCTCACAGGTCCTCAACTGGCAGCTTCATTAAATAGTGCCCGCAAAACGCCAGTGTCAACGTCTACAGTGAAGAGGCGACTCTGGGATGCTGGCCTTCAGGGCAGAGTGGCAAAGAAAAAGCCATATCTGAGACTGGCTAATAAAAGGAAAAGATTAATATGGGCAAAAGCACAAAGACATTGTCCAGAGGAAGATTGGAAAAAAGTGTTATGGACAGACGAATCGAAGTTTGAGCTGTTTGGATCACACAGAAGAACATTTGTGAGACATAGAAAACTGAAAAGATGCTGGAAGAGTGCCTGACGCCATCTGTCAAGCATGGTGGAGGTAATGTGATGGTCTGGGGTTGCTTTGGTGCTGGTAAAGTGGGAGATTTGTACAAGGTAAAAGGGATTTTGAATAAGGAAGGCTATCACTCCATTTTGCAACGCCATGCCATACCCTGTGGACAGCGCTTTATTGGAGCCAATTTCATCCTGCAACAGGACAATGACCCAAAGCACACCTCCAAATTATGCAAGAACTATTTAGGGAAGAAGCAGGCAGCTGGTATTCTATCTGTAATGGAGTGGCCAGCGCAGTCACCAGATCTCAAACCCATAGAACTGTTGTGGGAGCAGCTTGACCGTATGGTACGCAAGAAGTGCCCATCAAGCCAATCCAACTTGTGGGAGGGGCTTCTGGAAGCATGGGGTGAAATTTCTCCCGATTACCTCAGCAAATTAACAGCTAGAATGCCAAAGGTCTGCAATGCTGTAATTGCTGAAAATGGAGCATTCTTTGACGAAAGCAAAGTTTGAAGGAGAAAATGATTATTTCAAATAAAATCATTATTTCTAACCTTGTCAATGTCTTGACTATATTTTCTAGTCATTTTGCAACTCATTTGATAAATATAAGTGTGAGTTTTCATGGAAAACACAAAATTGTCTGGGTGACCCCAAACTTTTGGACGGTAGTATATATATATATATATTTATATATATATATATATATATATATTTTATATATATATATATATATATATATATATATATATATATATATATATTTATATACAATATCAATCTTTTTCTCTCTCAGTAAAGAGGTATTCTAGTTTAGAAAATACATTTTTAAATATCCTATCTGGGAATTTTGAATTACCATAGGGAACGAAAGCAAAGAGCATCTACAAGGAGCATCTTTCAGTCAGCATGTCCATGCGTTACATGGACAGCGCATTGATTTCAAAGAGTACAATATGATGTTTAATTTCTACTGTGGTGGCAACGCAGGAGAACTAAACACTTGCTGCTTGATTCCACCACATATCACATCTAACCATTAGGTCTCTCAGCAGTGGGACACGTTGTGATCAACTTATTATCAGGGGATTCTTCTAAAAAACAGAGATTGTCTAAAGTACATTTATATTATATGTATTATATACTTAAAAATATGAATGCAAATATGACATTTTCAAGTTATCCATGTTAAGCAAAATACTTACTTGGGTTTTACAAAATGCCACAGAAACGTAGATATAGCATCTCTGCTGATAATTCCAACTTAGATTCCTTAACGGACTACCATCCATAGCAAGTGCTTTGTGCAATGACCCAATTTTTGCTTGAGTAGTAAAATGAAAATAAAAGATTGCAAGATTTTGAGCTGTGAAGAAAGTTTTTATTTGAACTCACTATATCCATTTTTTTTTTGTAAGCAGAAAAATCATAGTTTGAAATGAAAGAAAAAACCTATATCTTCAAAAATGGGGTAGGGATTTTTTTTTGTCAGTATTTTCAAAAGAATTAATAAAGAAAAAAAATGAGTTGGTAGCAGGTTTAATAAAATATGTCAGAATACATTCATGTAAAGGTTATCAGGCTATCTATCATTTTTGTGGAACAGCACATCTTCTTTAGCTTAAATTGATTTTTCCCTTTAACCTTAAGAAATTGTCAAGGGATATTTATGAAATATTCATTTTTATTATTATTTGATTATTATTCATATAAAATTGTAGCCTTTAAATATACAAATGATATGCTAATATAATTAGTCTATAACCTGAAACATAATTAAATGAGCCTAGATTTGTGGGATGTACATTGGGCATACTAAACATACTGCTAAAAATATTGATGATGAAAAGATGTCGAGTCATTTTACATATTCAAAAAGAGCTCAGGAGCATTATTGAAATTATACCATAAACTAATGATGCTTTTATGTTTTTAGAGCAGTTCCATTACACAAACATAATAATGTGCTAGACTTCCAACAAAGCTGATAGATTTGAACTTTTGCTAAATTTCTTAGTCCTTTGGTAAGTGTTGGTTAGAAATATAAAATTACTGTACTCTGGGTATACCTAAACAGTCATAATCAGGGGTTAATGAGAAGCGCACACCTTCAATACAGTAAGGTCTTATATACATTGGATGATAATGCAATTCTTAATCTATGGTTTTTCACTGCAATTAGTTAGGATTTGCTAGGATTTTTTAATTTTTTGTAAAAAACATGTTTGGTACATCAATAATAAATAGTTTATTTTAGTCTCTTTGCATAATTTTGGAGGCAGACATCTTGCCTGAGCTCCTACAACAGCAGTTCCAGAGAATTGCTTTAATGCAAACTATTAAGCATATAAAAATGATATACCAGCCTATAGGCTTCTATGTGAGAGTGTTGTGGGCATGCACTGTGACGTTAAGAAATTGTGTACAGAGGTCACTGTTCAGGGAGGGAGAGGAGGGAGACGGTGAGCTGTGTCTCTCATCTATTGTCAATAGTGTGATCCTATGATTGGGCCGTCTGTCCCTATTCCACTGACTATTTGGATCATGTATAAATTTGCTTTATCATGATCATTTCTCTTTAGATCCAATAGCATCCGCTTTTTGTGCCTAGGACCGCACTGCTTGTGACGACGAGTGGTCAGTGCTGTACCCACCTATTGCAGATAGGTTCACCAAGCAAATATATATATATATATTTTCATATTTGCGAGGCTATAGTTTCCCCATATTGGGGTATAGATATTATCTTGCACTCTTGCACTTTGTATTCTTGTGTGGTTCAGCATGTGGTTGCCTTCCAGGTTTACTAGTTTCACATAATATATTTATACGGCTATTGTATTATATTCTTCTGATATTGGCTCATATTGTCCCATTTGGAATCCTATTTGAGGTCTATGTCTGTGGTTTGCTTCCTGTTTCATTTTTACAGGTTTGCTGAGTATCTGTTTTTTAAATGATTTTATATTTTGTATGTAATGTATAATAAAGTTTGGTCTTTTCATTCCTGTTTTTTCGTATCCCTTTCTTATTATTTTGGGTGTGCGCAATTTTGTACATGGGCCTTTTCCTCTTTCCTAGTATGCATATTTTTTTGCATGTTACTGCAGCATCCCATATAGATTTCTTTCATACATAGTGGTGCCCATACGTCCCCATCTTTTCCATCCTATGATATCTGGCTCCAGGTATTTAATAGAAGTTTTCATTGTAATCCTGCCTTTTTATGATAATAAAGGGAATGCTGAAAAGTCATTTCCATAGAACAGGAAATGTCAGTCTACAGTCACTGCTCAGAGGCCTGCATGAAGACTGCAAAAAAGTGACATGAAAATAAAAAATAAACATACAATTTTGATTGAAACAATAGGCAGTTTTCTGATGACAGATTCCCTAAGAAAGCATATAGTCGTTTTACATGCATTTTCCTCTTTTTTTTCTAATTTAATATGCTTCAGTTAAAGGGCGGTTTCACACGGTTATAAAACTGCTGAATTTTAGTGTCTATATTCCGACTGCAAAGACAGAAGGAGAATATCACAGCACTAGAGACCCAAAGCAATATGCAATATAGTGAGTGCAAGCATAAAAGGGACCTGATCCAAAGTCCCACAAATGGAATCCAAGAAAAAGGCAGCAAGGCAGCACATCCAAGAAAACTGGAATTCTATTCACCCTCAGCTGCGACGTTTCAGTCCTTGACCTTTCTCAAGCATATCTACTATGTGGGGGTACCTATCTACTATGTTTGAGGCCTGACTACTGTATGGGGGGGCCTGACTACTGTATGGTGGGCCTAACTACAATATAAGGAAACCTTATTACTGAATGATGAAGCCTTACTACTATATTGGACACAAAAGAGGAGAGTTACTACATGGGGGCACAAAAGAGGACTATTACTTTGTGGGGGCGGAAAGTGAGACATTACTACTGTGTGGTGTCACTATTACTGTTTTGAGAGCACTATTACTGTGTGGGGTACTAAGAGGAGCAATATAACAGTGCGGGGCCTAAAGAGGGAGCTATTACTATTTGAAAATAGGTAGGAAGGATGCTGGAAAATCAAGAAGCCAAAGATGTATGTGCTGTAAATTCTGCACAGGCAAGTTGTGGCTAGAAGAATTTGTTATGACTGTCTGGCCCAGATAAGGAAGATGAGGAAAGTGAACGACTCCAATCTGAGAATACGTCACTTGTGAGTCCCTGAATTTAACTGTACTGTATACACTTGTATGGTTTGCAGGGTGCCTGCGTAGGACCGGTATCTACCAATATATAATCACTGTATGTTTTTAAAATTGGTCTTGGTATAGTGGGTTTTATTCAGTAACAGTATGGTGGTATTATTCAGTCACTATGTAGTGGTAATATATGGTCATGGTGTGATTGTATTATTCAGTAACAGTATGATGGTATTATTCAGACACTACGTGGTGGTAATATATGGTCATGGTGTGAAGGTATTATTTAGTAACAGTATGGTAGTATTATTCAGTCACTATGTGGTGGTAATATGTGGTCATGGTGTAGTGGCATTATTCAGTAACAGTATGGTGGCATTATTCAGTCACTATGTGGCGGTATTATGTGGTCAGGGTTTGGAGGTATTATTCAGTAATAGTATAATGGTATTATTCAGTCACTATGTGGTGGTAACAAATGTGTAACTAGCTGGGGGGCAGTAGCCCCGGGCCCACCGAGATGGTGGGGCCCAGGCCCGGCTCTACAGCAGTGGCATGTTCCGGCTTCAACTGTATCTGCTTCTTCAGAACGCAGAAACAGTATAATCCAATTCTGGAGCACGGAGCCGTCAGCTCCCTGCTCCAGCATTCACTGTGTAACGATGGCCATGAGCAGCTCAGTGCAGACAGGCACAGTGCAGTAACGTCATCGTGCCTGTCTGTGCTGAACCACATGCTGCACAGCCTGTCAGAGTAGACAGAACTCTTCCACTCATCAAGGGAATGGGGTTAGGTGAGTATGGGGTCATCTTATTGCATGGGGCCATCTTATTGCATGGGGCAGCTATTAGTGCATCATACTGTATGGGGGCAGGTGTGGGTGCACTATACTGGCTGTGGGGGAATTATACTGGCTATGAGGGCATTATACTGAATATGGGGGCCAGCTATGAAGACATTATACTGAGTGTGGGGCAGCTATTTTGGCATTATACTGTGTGAGGGGCATTATACAGCTGTAGGCACATTATACTGTGTAGGGGCAACTAAGAGGTTGTTACACTGTGTGGGGGCAACTATAGGGGCATTATACTGTGTGGGGTTCACTATGGGGGCATTATTCTGTGTGGGGGCAGCTATGGGGGGCATTGTTCTGTGTGGGGACCACAAAGGGGGCATTATACTGTGTGTGGAGGTACTATAGGGGCATTATACAGTGTGGCACCACTATGGGGGAATTATCCTTTGTGGGGGCAACTATAGGGGCATTATACTGTGTGAGGGCAGCTATAGGGGCAATATGCTCTGTCGGGGCAGCTATAGGTGGGGTATTATTCTGTGTGGGGGCCAAGAAGGGGGCATTATACTGTGTGGGGAGGTACTATAGGGGCACTATACAGTGTGGGGGGCCCCCATGGGTCATTATCCTTTGTGGGGACCACTATAGGGGCATTATACTGTGTGTGTCATCTATGGGGGCATTTTTCTGTCTGGGGGCAGCTATGGGGGCATTATTCTGTGTCGGGAGGTACTTTAGGGCGTTATACTGTGTGGGGGCCACTATACGGGCATTATACTGTGTGGGTGCCACTATGGGGCATTATACTGTGTGGAGAGGCACTATAGGGGCATTATACTGTGTGGGGAGGCACTATAGAGGCATTATACTTTGTGGGGAGGCAATATAGGGGCATTATACTTTGCAGGGCAGCTATAATGGCGTTATTCTGTGTGGGGGCATTATACTTTAGGAGGCAGTTATGGGGGCATTATGCTTTGTGGGTGGCACTATAAGGGGTTATACTGTGTGGGGAGGCACTATAGGGGATTATACTGTGAGGAGGCACTATAGGGGATTATACAGTGTGGGGAGGCACAATAGGGGATTATACTGTGTGAGGAGGCACCATAGGGGAATATATTGTGTGTGGAGGTACTATAAGGGATTATACTGTGTTGGGGAGGCACTATAGGGGATTATACTGTGTGGGGAGGCACTATAGGGGATTATACTGTGTAAGGAGACACTGTACTGTGAATGGAAGTGACATACACAGCATAGCTCGCTATTCTGCGCTGTTTACGTAACACCCATTTACTGCTATGGAAGTTTACAGAAATAGAGTAGCACAGAAATTACGCTATTTACATAAACCTGATCCTGCCAGATGCGTCTCTGCAGTTGTAAACATGCGTTGAGGAAGCCCACTGGGTTGGGGCCCACTCAGATGTTTTTCGCCCCCCTGTGGTAGACCCCTAGCTATGCCTCTGGATGGTAATATGTGGTCATGGTGTGGCGGGATTGTTTGTCCCATGTATAATGGTATCATTGGAAATATTGGCCTTGATATACCGAGTTTTGTTCAGTAACACTATGGTGATATTTGTGACTTGGATAGTGTTATTATGTGGGAACTTGTAATGACTGTATAATTTAGAGATGCAGTATATTATCATACATTGTCTTCCAGCTATGTTGTCTTTCAGAATCGCAACGCCACTGGGGCCCACACATCAGGGCAAGAAGCAGAGGGGACATGTGCAAAATTTGCCCTCCTGGGTTTCTTAGGAATCTAGTCACGCCCCAGCCTAATGGTACTATTACACAGCCCGACATGGGCTGTGTATACGAGCGCCGATCAAGGAAACAGTTCGTTACTACTATCGCCCCTCCCTATACATTTTCATAATGTCGGCAGCCAGCGCCGACCCTAGGATAGATGGCGCCCTGTGCGAAATGATCTTTCGGTGCCCCACCCCATCATTAAAAAAAAAATGCCCCATAAAAAAATTATAATGCCCCTTTAGTGCCCCCATACAGTATAATAATAATATTTAATAATATAATATAGTACAACCCCTGCAAGGACACAGTATTTTGTCCTCTAATTGTGCCCACAGTATTATGCCACCTGTAGTACCCCTACACAGTAGAATGTCCACTTAGTGGCCCCCACACACTATAGTGCCCCCCTGTAGATTTTGCCATATAGCCTCCCTGAAGACAGTGCCATTACCCCGCACCTCCTTTTTGTAGATCGTGCCATACAGCCCCCCCACCTCCCCCTTGTAAACAGTGCCCCCAAACAAAGGGCCCCGTTCCCATGACGAACTGAGCTGCTCCATGACGGGACCCTGTAGCCTAGTACAGAGTTACCCAACCTTTTCAGACTCGAGGCAGCACCGGAAAGATAAAATTTACTCAGGGCCCCCCTACCAAAAATTGTTTTGAGAAAGACAGAAAATGGCTAAGAACAAACACTACACTCGTAGGGTATGTTCACACACGTTTTTTGTAAGGCAAAAAAAATCGGCCTCAAAATTCCTTCAGCAACTGCGTTGTGTGACCTTTTTTTTGTGTTTTTTCTTAAGCTGTTGAAGTAAATGCAAAAGACGCAGGAATAAAGCTCCAAACAAGCGACGCAGGAATTTACTGCCTCCTATTAATTTCAATTGGCGGTCAGTGGCGGAAACCTCTTGAAGACCATCAGCCCCCCACTCACAGTAAAATGACCATCAGCCCCCCACTCACAGTAAAATGACCATCAGCCCACCACTGACAGTAAAATGACCATCAGCCCGACACTCACAGATTCCCCCTGTAGGTAGCGCCACACAGCCCCTTGTAGGTATCTCCACACAGCCCCTTGTGGGTAGCGCCACACAGCCCCGTTGTGGGTAGCACCACACAGCCCCTTGTAGGTAGCACCACACAGCCCCCTTGTAGGTAGCACCAGACAGCCCCCTTGTAGGTAGCGCAACACAGCCCCCTTGTAGGTAGCGCCACACAGCCCCCTGTAAAGAGCGCCACACAGCCCCCTGTAGAGTGCGCCACACAGCCCCCTGTAGGGAGTGCCACACAGCCCCCTGTAGGGAGCGCTGCACAGCCCCCTGCTATGGAGTGCCGCACAGCCCCCTGGTAGGGGGTGCCGCACAGACCCCTGGTAGGGAGTGCTGCAAAGACCCTTGGTAGGGAGTGCCACACAGCCCACAGCCCCCTGGTAGGGAGTGCCATGCAGCCTCCTGGTTCGTAGTGCCCCACAGCCCCCTGGTTGGTAGGGCCCCACAGCCCCCTGGTTGGTAGGGCCCCACAGCCCCCTGGTTGGTAGTGCCACACAGGCCCCTTGTAGTGCAAGGACAAAAAAGGACAACTGTGCAGGAGCACACAAAATACCCAGCTTTCCCGGCTATCAAATAAATGTGTGGAAATAAACTAAGATATAACTTTTATTTAGTCTAGCTAAAGGGGGATTCCGCTCCTTCTGGGAGCTACAGTGGCGCTAGTAGATAGCAGAGCAGGGAGATACCTCCCTGCTCTGCTATAGTGCCGTCGCTACTGCTATAGCAGCCGCAGCAGCTGCTAGCGGCTCCACCGCCCTAATGCCCGATGTCACCGCTAGCAGCTGCTGCAGCGGTAGCGACGGCCAATAAGTGAAGAAGCGCCCGGGCGGAAAGGCGACTGCAGTTAGTGTGTGTATCCCCGCTGGTAGTTGCAATGGCGCGGGGATACACACAGCCACTGGCGCACCTCTTGCAGTGTGGCGGCTGGCGCCATGTGCGACCGCACTGGTCGAACGTATCCATGTCGGCAGCACATCTCACTTATTTAAAACCGCACCTAATCGTGTGTTTTTCTATGCATTTTTATGTGCGCTTTTTACGCATTTGATGCATTTTTTTGCGTATTTTCATGCTGTAGGTTTTGGTGCAATTTTCCCCTGCACTAGGCAGATACAATTCGCAAGTGGAAACGCAAGATAAATTTACATGCTGCGGATTTTAAAATATGCACCGCAGGTCAATTTTTGTCCCGAAAAATACTGCAGCGTGTACATAAGATTTCCTGGAATCTCATAGACTATGCTGGTACTATATTACGCTGCAGATTTGCAGCATGCAAATCCGCACGGCTAAACCTCACGTAATACGCATCGTGTGCATTGAGCCAAAAGGATCTGCTTTGCCATACAGTAACTGCAGTTTGCATTCACCTCAGAAGCAGCATTGCTGATAGTATTAGGTGATAGCCCATATCTACAAAGCATTCAGAGGATTAAGGTTAGCACAAGTGTCATAAAACTGCTTTTATGAATTAAAAAAGACAACCTTAGTTTTTCCTGAAGGAGGTTATAATTGGACTACATCTACTTTTAAATCGTATAATTCTAATAAAAACATTATATTCGAAAATTGCTATTTATACAATCCCATACTATTTATGTAGTACAAAGTGGTTCTTAAACTGTGCTTTACTTTAATAAAGGTAGACACAAGAGTGTTCTATGAAAAGATAGAAACAACAAAAACGAATTTTAAGGTTATTGTTTGGCATTAAGCTAGGTACAATTCATAAAACTATGGAATAGCCTGTTTTATCTTTCTGAGGGTCGTGAAGTAAAATGCTGTGTATAAAATTTTATTGTATGTCTTCTCACTATAAAATACATTGAAACACAGTTTCAACTACTCTCCTACATGAGCAGGACTTAGAGCTTCATTAATCTTCTTCTTTGTTGATGAACAAACTGCAGGAACTACAATGAAGACTTGCACTTATACAGGTGAAGCAGTAAGAGAGAGATCGAGAGACCATAAGGGTATGTGTACACACACTAATTACGTCCGTAATTGACGGACGTATTTCGGCCGCAAGTACCGGACCGAACACACTGCAGGGAGCCGGGCTCCTAGCATCATAGTTATGTACGACGTTAGGAGTCCCTGCCTCGCTGCCGGACAACTGTCCCGTACTGTAATCATGTTTTCAGTACGGGACAATAGTTCCACGGAGAGGCAGGGACTCCTAGCATCGTACATAAGTATGATGCTAGGAGCCCGGCTCCCTGCACTGTGTTCGGTCCGGTACTTGCGGCCGAAATACGTCCGTCAATTACGGACGTAATTAGTGTGTGTGCACATACCCTTAGGGAAATGGGACTGAACTGCTATTCAGAGACTGTGGACAGCTGGTTGAGAATCTCAATTGGCATTGTGCCATCAGTCGCTATCACTTTGTCAATAAATTCAATTTTCACACAAGCAGACAACTCAAGTACATATTATACCTGCTGATTATTATGTAGTTACAATAAATGAAATGTCCTTGATTTAACATGCTTGTACACACCTTAATTTATAGAGAAGCAGAAATAATTAATTGCTTTCACATGTTAGACCATTGCTTTTATACTCTATATGTGAATGTTTACTACAGATACTACTAAAGAGCATTACAAAAAAATAAAAAATAAAAATCACTCCTTAGATAGTTATAGATGCATTTTAGGTGTAGCACAGACAAAGGCTTTAAAGGGGGTATCCGGGGACCAAAAATAGTTTTGCAATAACATATTTAAGTGAAAAGAATTAACTTACTAATATACTTTAATTTAAAATTACGTACTAAATCGAGCAATTCAAATTCTGGAGCTTTTCTAATAATGATGATGTGCCGACATGGCCCCACATGACTCAGGGCTTGCTTCCTGTGCTGTTTGTGTCGGCGTGTTATCAAAAACATGATCGCAAGGGGCAGTCACATTGCTTATAGCTGGTGTCCCTGAGCAGAGCATCAGCTAGCGCTTTGCTCGGGACTCCAGCCCTGCTCCCAACATCTATATTTGCTAAGTGTATTCAGGGGTTTCCTATCGCTGGAGTTCTCAAGCAGAGCATCAGCTGATGCTCTGCTCGGGAACTCCAGCGATAGGAAACCCCTGAGGTCACTGACCATATATGGACAGTGATGTTTGTGAGCAGGGCTGGAGTCCCTGGGCAGAGCATCAGCTGATGCTCTGCTCGGGGACACCAGTACTGCTGCTGACGTCACTGTCCATTACAGCGATACCAAATTTATATGTTTTGTTTTATGTTTTACCACTTTAAAAAAATAAAACTATTTGCTAAAAAAATAAATGTTTTGTGTTGCCATATTCTGAGAGCCATAACTTTTTTATTTTTCCAACAATTTAGTGGTGTAAGGGCATCAATTTTGCGGGGCGAGCTGTAGGTTTCATCAATACCATTTTGGGGTACATGCGACTTTATCACTTTTTATAAAAAAAATTGGAGTGCTAAGGTGATCAAAAAACAGCAATTTGCATGTTGTATATGTGTATATATATATATATTTTTTTATTTTATTTTTTTATTTTATTTTTTTACTGTGTTCACCGAGCGGGTTAAAAAAATTCTTATTGTGATAGTTCTGACATTTACGGACGCGGCTATACCAGTTATGTTAACTTTTTTTTTTTCAACATTGCTTTAGGGAATAAATAGGAAAAGGGGAGTTTTTTGAACTTTTAATTTTCTTTATTTTTGGAACATTATAAAAAACTTTATTTAACTGTTTTTTTACTTTTTATATTAGTCCCACTAGGGGACTTGAACCAGCAATCATTGGATTGCTTGCATGATATACTGCAATACTAATGTATTGTAGTATATTGTAATACTGAATGTCTCCTTTGAGGAGAGGCAGGGCTTCAAAGGAACACAAAGATGGCAGACCTGGGGGCCTTCATTAGGCACCTAGGCTGCCATGAAAACCCTCATCACCGGCCGATCCTGTCGTGGGAGGGTGCGATGGTGTGTTTGAAGGGGTGCCCCCCTGGTTCTAACAATTTAAATGCCGTGGTCGCAATTGACCGCGGCATTTAAGGTGTTAAACGGGTGGAATCAAAGTGGTCTTTGATTCCGCCCGTTGCTGTGAGGTGTTGGCTGTATAACACAGCCGTCACCCGCTGAGTATGGAGCATGCTCAGCCCGTGAGGCAGCTCCATACTTCCCCTTAATGGCTGCCACACACATGTACGTGACATGTCATTAATGGGTTAAGCTCCAGAAACCATTGCTCTGGGTCCTGGTGCCAACCAGCGTTGGGATGTACTGTAGGATAGTGCAAACAATGTTCTGATGCTGGTAGGCATCAGGAAGGGAAAATGTGTGTGGTGAGCGGAGAAGGGAGCTGGAGCAGGGAATGATAAATATAAGTGTCTGATCTGGGGTCTGATTAATTTAGGGGGTTTAGGAGGGTCTGATCTGTGGTCTGTTTAATTTTCTATAGGTAGATGATTAATTTAAGGCGTGTGGTCTATGCTCTGCTTAATTTTAGGGGTCTGGTCTGGGCTCTAATTAATTTAAGGGGTCTGTAACATGGCCTAATAGGCGTACAGCCATGGTATGCCTGGGGGCCTTTGATCTTGGTTGTTGCAGTGGGATGTCAGCTGTATATTACTTATGGCACTTACTGCAGATGGTGCAGGCTCAGCTCCTGTGTCCCTGCCATCTTATGGACATAACTGTACGCCCATCTTTAGGAATTTACTGCTAAAATGGACGTACAGTTATGTCCATTTGTAGGAAGGGGTTAATTATGCTCCCCTCCTACTGCATGTACTTTCACAGAATTATAGAGGATAAAAACCTGTCCTTCATACTGCAATTTATCCATTCCCTTAAAAACTTTTGCTCGTCCACCTTAATCCACTTTAGTTCAGCTATGTCTTTCTTACACACAGGTGCCCAAAACTGTTTACAATTTTCTATTTGTGGTCTGACATCTGATTTCTATAAAAGAAAATGTATGTTCTTATTATGTGCATTTAAGCCACTTGTGATGCATCACATGCTCTTAATTTTCTTGACAGAAGCTGTCTGGCTCTGGTTGCTACAGTTAAGTTTATTTTCACCAATATCCCAAAGTTCGTTATAGTATAGGTTTTAGGGCTCATGCACATGGCAAAGCCCTGTGGTCGAAGCCTTTATAACACTTTAACAATGTAGTAAATTTAATTTAACTCTTTACATTTTCCTAAATTTTCCCTAGAATTAATTTTATTGCATTATATATTTATGTTGCATATTATGCCAAATGTGGCATGCCAAGAAAATGGGCATTGCTCCTTTATTTTGCCATAGATTATGTGTTAACTTGTTTTCCCTCCCTAGGAGTACCGTACAGGAGGAGGATATGTGCCTGTACAATACATGTATATTTTATGCTATATTTTCACCGACCCCTTGCATTGGCAGGTTCCGGTAACGATGGCTGACTTTAAATTATTTAGCTCTGAGAGAGACTACTCGGATGCCATCTTAGTTAGGTGACTGCCACCCCATAACAGTGGAGAGGATGAGACCAGCGTGGCTATAGAGTGAGCTGCAATATGAAAAGCTGCTGTAGGTGCTGAGCGGCACGAGTGCAGGGCTCTGGAAGTTGGAGGGTCCAGGTCCATTTGTGGGTGAAAGGCAGGAGCCTCACCACAAGTGTGGCGCATTGCTGTCGTCAGCGAGTGACAGGCAGAAATCTCCCTAGTTAGCGACTTTGTGAGAGATATATATTAGACATAGTGCAGAAAGACTTTGAGTCTAACCCACTTATTTGTGGTATTTTTACATCCATTTCCATGGCTTGTGTGTATGTAATACATCCTGTAGTAAATTTAGTACCAGGAAGAGTCAACTGAGAAAGCATGCAAGAACATGCAAGTATCAGAGAAGAGTGCCTGTGTCTCTGTCCTACTGAGTGGTGACCCAGGAGTCATGTTGTACCTAAACTGCAAGTTCGTAACATTGCTGAAAGACTGTGCCTCTTTATTGAGTCAATACCGGTCCGAGGAAATGACTTTGTTGTGCCATGTTTCCTGGTCTCAGTACGATGTTTTGCGCGACTATCCTGCACACTGGCCTTACACTGCCCATGCCTCACATTACAAGTGCAAGAAGCCTATAATCACTGGTGGGTCTTATACTCTATATTCCCTATCTGTATGTTTTTGGAGTGTGGAAGGAAACCAGAGTACCCAGACGAAACCCACGTAAACATGAGAAGAACATACAAACTCCATGCAGATATTGTTCTTAATCTGATTTTAACCCAGAACCCTAGTGCTGCAAGGAAAAAGTGCTAACCACTGCCCCTGTTCATTGGTCATGTGCCACTGCAGCCAATCGCTGGCCTGTGAAAGAAACGTAACCGCTGCAGGAGCTTTCGAGACCAGAATTGGCTGCTGAGAACATGGCCTCAATGCTGGAGCGGGAGAACTTTAGGGGGTTAGTATATGATAGATTATTACTTTATACCACCCTCTGCATTGCTGCCGATTTTTAAAAGTCCTGGATAACCACTTTAAGGAAATCCATAAAGCAAAGCAACAAACTACATGCTATAAATGCTCTTTTTAAGCTTCTCCCAAACATCTCATAAATGCAAGAGTACTGAAAATTCTAAATTAGCTATTAAAATCAAAGCAGCTATATATCCTAAAAGATGCTAATGCCGGGTTCACACTATACAATACTGTGCCACATAGGCAAAAACTCATGGAAAATCTACAAGCGTTTTACAGCGAAATGCCATGGTTTTACGATGTGGTTATTGTCCAAGCATTTAGAAATTGTTAAAAAAAAAAATGTTCTTCACCTGTAAAAACTGTGGCAATTTGTGGTAAAATGTTGGCATTTTAACCACAACAAGGCAACCTAATACAGATGGGTCCCTACAGGAAAAATGATTCCTGTTCAACAGGAGTCTCACCTCTCTCTTGGGCTTAGGCCTACAAAATTAACTCAGGTTAGGTAGGAACCAGCTTTATACTGCTCTAGTTAAATACAGCCTCCTGTTGCACAGGTATAATGTTTAGTGTAGGGACCCATATGAGGTCGACATGTCATGGCAGGTGGACCCACGCAATTTCATAAAAATGTGCGCTAAGAAACTCATATTTATAAGTATGATAAATATAGTAGTAATGCAATTTAAAATAATCCATATATTTAAAATGTTTGCCCACACCTTAGCGCCGTCAGTTCGTTGATGCATCTTTGTGTTTGTTAGCATTGCAGTCACAGTAGATTAGCACCTGCCTATTTATTTCTCTTTGTTAGGAGGTGCTGACTAACTTTGTCTTCTACATTGTACATTTGTTGGTGGTAACTGCCTCCATCTTGGTCGTGCACTCCTCCCACCTGTCCAGGAATGTTTTAAATTAGAGTAGAAGTTAGCTGGATTCTACCCAGTCTGAGTTACATATGAAATATTATGGTGTGCTCCATATCCACAGGGAACTCTGGGAACCCTCACTTAGCGAGCCGCCACACTTTCCATGACTTTCAGTGGAGAAGTGACCGCGATTGCTAATAAGTAAGCAAATGATTGTTTGTGGGTTTTTTTTCCATTGTTGTTTATAGTGTTGAACACACATGAAGGATTTTTTAGTTGTGGAGGTTTTAAATAATAAAGCCAAATGGTGTTTAAATAATACCACTACACAGTGCCCAAATGTGCATAAATAACAGTGAGAAATTCAGCTACAAATTATCACCATACAATGCTCAATAATATCACAGCATACAAAGCCAAATTAAACTGCCATACAGAGCTTACGTACATCCACAATATAGTGTTAGTCTTTTTACTGTCTGCAGTACAGACCATCATAAAAACTTCCCCCTGCTCTGACTCAACTCTAGTTGTCACATAACAATGAATATACAGTAGGTACTGTACATCTGTTAAAAGAAAATGGCAATGGTAAGTCTGCTGCAACTCAGAATTTGTTCTACCAGCGAAGATCCTCAAGATCATCAAGGAGTAAGAAAACTGAGTGGTTATATGATTGCTCATCTGCTATCTAGTGTCATACTCTTTCCAGACAGTGGACTATATTCCATATTGATTTCTCAGATGTTGACAGGCAGTTAAATAGTACCTGGAGTTTAGTCCTTATTTCATAGACAAGTTATCTCATAGTCCCTAATCTCTCATAGACAAGCACTCACCATGACCCGAGCTCCATGTCTATATTATAAATAGCACCAGAGGAAGTGCAGTTCCTAAAACTGGTGCAGTCTTCTGGGACTCTTCAAGAGTATATGCCGAAGTAATAGAGGCTTTTGAATTGGCAAATCTGAAAGAACTTTGGGACTTTGGAACAACTCGTTCGAGTCCCAAATCCATTTTTTTACTGTTTTGAACATAATATTTCAGATTTAATACATTTTAGAGCTTAGCGAATGTACAAAGTTATTCTATGCTCTATATTCTGATTGTCCGGAACTCAAATATTAAATTGTCTTACCAGCTACCTTTTAATAAGCAAACCAAAATTTATGAACTACAAGACCAAAAATACACTATATTTCCATTCTGCAATCTGTGTTCTATGTAGTAAAGACCCAAGAGTATTAATTTAATGATTTCTCATATTGAACAAAAATCTTGTTTTTCTCAATATTTCACATTATGAAAAATAAAATGCCTGTGTTGTAAGTCTTGTACACCACTTTTTGAGAAACTTTTCAAATACAATTTGTGAATGAACATTTTTTTTTTTTTAATGGAGATCCCCTACTAGACAGTGTAACCTTTTTGTGATGACCACCCAAAATTGCATTCAAAAATGTTTTTCCAGAGAAGTGGTCTTCTCAAAGAAGATGGCCAGTATACATAGTATATAACGGAGGTCTGTCACAGGAAATCTGGTCTAGATAAAGGATTGGTTTTCTCAAAGAGATGGTCTTATGGAGAGGATTCACTGTATTTGGTTTATTATTTATATACAGGGATATTTTTGCACTTTCCTTGACAGGTACACAGCGGCTTGCAGATACACTCAGTGGCTAAGTTGCCTAGGATCAAACATAAGTAATAGGTGATTTACCATAAACTAGAAAGTCATATCTCTGGTCAAGCCCTTATTTGTTACTCTCAGTACCAGGTAGCTGCTTCCTTCTGTGTGTCTAGTTGGGAAGAACAACTGCCTGCCCGCAGAGGGCAATAAACCCAAGATATCCTGATCTTTGATAGAAGGCACCATGACTTTCATACAGAACAAATAATATAGAGTATAGGACATACTGTTACCCATTAAATAAATGTATATGCCTTTGTACAAAATTTGCATTGTGTGTGTGTGTACGCATGTGTTAACCACTTAGTGACTACCAATATGCCTTTTCACGGCGGTCACGAAGAGGCTTTAGGCTAAGTTGCCACCTTTTCACGGCTGCCAATTCTGTCTTGCATAGGGGTCCCTTGCAGGCTGGAGCGGGTGCTCAGCTGTCTGATGACAGCCGGGCTCCTGCTCCAACGGTAGCCGTCAAAGTTTACTTAGATCGCGGCAATTTAACCTCTTAAATGCTGCGGACAAGTTGTTAACAGAGGAAAAGAGCTCACTCTGTCACCCATCGGCAGCCCGCTAATCAATAAGTCCCATGTACCAATGAAAACTACGTCTCGTCCCACAAAAAAAAAGCCCACATATCACTAGACTGATGGAAAAATAAAAAAGTTATGGCTATTGGAAAGCAACAATGAGAAAACAAATAATTTTAGTTAAAATTAGTTTTTATTGTGCAAAAGTCGTAAAACATAAAAAACCTATACATATGTGGTATTGCCGTAATCACACCGACCCATAGAATAAAGGTAACATGTTATTTATGCCGCACTGAACGGCGTGAATTTAAAGCGCATAGAATAATGGTGGAATTTCAGGTTTTTTTCTATTCCCCCCAAAAAAAGTTAATAAAAGTCAATCAAAAATTGACACGTACCCCAAAATGGTGCCATTAAAAAGTACAACTAATCCCACAAGAAACAAGTCCTCATACAGCTATGTCGACGAAAAAATAAAAAAGTTATAGCTCTTTCAAAGCAAATACAGGATAAAAAAATTAAAATTGTTGTTAATTAAAGCCTAAAATAGGCTGGTCACTATTTGCTATTTGTTAACTGGCCTGCTCAACATTTCTGATCTGCTATTTGTGTGTATGAGCCAAAAAAAAACATTCGCTAATACTGTATACTGAGTAATCATTTCTTTTGGTTATAAGATACAACATGATATATTAGGACTGTAGCAATATGCTTATAACTTAAAGTGCTACAAGAATAAATTGTTCACTTGTGCACCCAAACAGAAGTGATTCTATGGCCTTTAATTAGCTCAGAGACAATGGTAATGGATATTAAGGACCATTGTGGAATACTCCTGGGCAGTAGAAATAACCACACTATTCATTCTGTTAGCAAAATAATGAAAATAAATAGCGTTATTAGAGAAAATCATAATATGCTTTTAGTTCCCAAGGCATGGTGTCTTGGACATAAATAACACTTCTTCCAATTTAGAGATTTTATAGTCCAAGATTTTTCTTGTAAAATATTACATTTATAATATAAGCATTAAAGTGCCATTTTACTGACACAATGGTTACATCATTACTGTGTATGGCCACAACTTACATTCAGCAACTTTATTACATAGCAATGTATCAAAGAAATTGCATTGATTGGATGGTTACTTTTAGCACTATGCTGTTCAACATATTGAGACAATGAAATAATGAAATCTGCTGACAGAAGCAGAGATGCTGTAATAGGAGACCATAAAAATATTGTACAAAGAGATAAATACAACCAGCGCTATGATCATGTGTGCTGATATTCTTTTATATGATAAAGCAAAAGGCATTAAACAATAATACTGAAGAATAGTTACATATAGCATGAATATATTATATATAAATTGGGACTAGATTAATCTTATCTTAAACTGACATTGGAAAACCCTACTCATTGACCCAGTTCTCAAGAATATCCCAGGTGATAGAGTTTCCCTAGGTTATAGGAAGGGTAAATCCATTTCTAATGTAGTAGTATGCAGCCATTTCTCACGAGACAACAGGACACAGTTAACTTTGAATCCAGGTTTCTAGCCCTGTAAAATGTGTAGATCTTGCAGAATCCTAATAGAAAAAAAACAGTTTGTTGATGCCTATGGAATAAATCATCGTATTAGAGATCACATCAGATGCTCCATGTCTGGTGTGGTCTACTGTCTTGAATGCCCCTGTGGCTGAAAAAAACATTAACAAATTGGTGAGGGAACTTCGTGTTCGTATCAGAGAACATATTAATTCAATTGTGAATTACGATAAAAACCAAGGGAATGTCAGTTAACCCCTTCCCTCTTTAGCTACTTTTGACCTTCCTGACAGAGCCTCATTTTTCAAATCTAACATGTTTCAATTTATGTGGTAATAACGTCGGAATGTTTTTACCTATCCAAGCGTTTCTGAGATTTTTTTCTCGTGACATATTGGACTTTATGTTACTGGCAAAATTTGCTCGATACATTCAGTATTTAATTGTGAAAAACACCAAAATTTGGCGAAAAATTGCAAAAAGTTGCATTTTTCTCAACTTAAATGTATCTGCTTGTAAGACAGGCAGTTATAACACACAGAATTGTTGCTATTTAACATCCCCCATGTGTCTACTTTAGATTGGCATCATTTTTTGAACATCCTTTTATTTTTCTAGGATGTTACAAGGCTTTTAACTTTAGCAGCAATTTCTCACATTTTCAAGAACATTTCAAAAGGCTATTTTTACAGGGACCAGTTTAGTTGTGAAGTGGCTTTGAGGGCCTTATATATTAGAAACCCCCCAAAAAAATCACCCCATTTTAAAAACTTCACCCCTCAAAGTATTCAAAACAGCATTTAGAAAATTTCTTAACGCTTTAAACTTTTCACCGGAATTAAAGCAAAGTAGAGGTGAAATTTACAAATTTCATATTTTTTTGCAGAAATTTATTTTTAATCCAATTTTCTTTCTAACACAGAAAGTTTTACCAGAGAAATGCAACTCAATATTTATTGCCCAGGTTCTGCAGTTTTAGGAAATATCCCACATGTGGCCGTAGCGTGCTACTGGACTGAAGCACCGGCCTCAGAATCAAAGGAGCACCTAGTGGATTTTGGGGCCTTATTTTTATTCAAATATATTTTAGGCACCATGTCAGGTTTGAAGGGCCCTTGCGGTGCAAAAACAGTGGAAATCCCCCAAAAGTGACCCCTTTTGGGAAACTACACACCTCAAGGAAACTATCTTGGGGTATAGTGAGCATTTTGACCCCACAGGTTTTTTACAGAAATTATTGGAAGTAGGCCGTGAAAATTAAAATCTACATTTTTTCAAAGAAAATGTAGGTTTAGCGATTTTTTTTCTCATTTCCAAAAGGACTAAAGGAGAAAAAACACAGCAGAATTTGTAAAGCAATTTCTACCAAGTAAAACAATACCCCAAATGTAGTAATAAACGGCTGTTTGGACACATGGCAGGGCTTAGAAGGGATGGAGCACCATTTGGCTTTTGGAGTTCACATTTAGCAGGAACGGTTTGCCATGTCACATTTACAAAGCCCCTGAGGGGACAAAACAGTGGAAACCCCCCACAAGTGACCCCATTTTGGAAACTACACCCATTGAGGAAATTATCTAGGGGTATAATGAGCGTTTTGACCCCACAGGTTTTTTTGCAGAAATTATTGGAAGTAGGCCCTGAAAATAAACATCTACATTTTTTCAAAGAAAATGTAGGTTTAGCTAATTTTTTCTCATTTCCACAAGGACTGAAGGAGAAAAAGCACCACAAAATTTGTAAAGCAATTTCTCCCAAGTAAAACAGTACCTCACATGTGGTAATAAACGGCTGTTTGGACACACGGCAGGGCTTAGAATGGAAAGAGCACTATTTGGCTTTTGGAGATCACATTTAGCAGGAATGGTTTGCGTAGGCCATGTTGAATTTGCAAATTTTGTTTTGTAGGCCATGTTGAATTTGATTTTGCCCCCGAAGGGACAAAACAATGAAAACGCCCAAAAAGTGACTCCATTTAGAAAACTACACCCCTTAAGGAATTCATCTAGGGGTGTAGTAAGCATTTTGACCCCATAAATGTTTCATAGAATTTTTTAGAATTGGGCAGTGAAAATAAAAACAATCCTTTTTCTTCAATAAGACGTAGCTTTAGCGCAAATGTTTTCATTTTCTTAAAAAATAAAGGAAAAAAACAACCCAACATTTGTAAAGCAATTTCTCCCGAGTATGGCAATACCCCATATGTGGTCATAAACTGCTGTTTGGGCACACGGCAGGGCTCAGAACGGAAGGAGCGCCATTTGGAGTGCAGATTTTGCTGGATTGGTTTCTGGGCGCCTGTGGGACCAAAACAGTGGAAACCCCCTAGAACTGACCCCATTTTGGATACTGCACCCCTCAATGCATTTACCTAGTGGTGTAGTGAGCATGTAAGCCTTGCAGGTGTTTTGTAGAAATTAGTGTGCACTCGATGTTGCAGAGTGAAAATGGGATTGTTTCCATAAATATGCCAATATGTGGTGCCCAGCTTGTGCCACCATAACAAGACGGCTCTCTAATTATTATGCAGTGTTTCCCGGTTTTAGAAACACCCTACATGTGGTCCTAATCTTTTGCCTGGACATTCGACCAGGCTCAGGAGTGAAAGCGTACCATTCGTAATTGATGCCTAATTTGGCGATTTACAAAGTATTGGTTCACAATTGCAGAGGCTCAGATGTGAAAGAATAAAAAGAAACCCCTGAGAAGTGACCCCATTTGGAAACTGCACCCCTCAAGGCATTTATTAAGGGGTGTAGTGAGCATTTTCACCCCACAGGTCTTTTCCATAAATGAATGCGCTGCGGATGGTGCAAATTAAAAATTTATATTTTTCCCTAGATATGCCATTTCAGTGGCAAATATGTCATGCCCAGCTTATGCCACTGGAGGCACACACCCCAAAAATTGTTAAAAGGGTTCTCCCGGATATGACGTTGCCATATATGTGGAAGGAAACTGCTGTTTGGGCACACTGTAGGGCTCAGATGGGAGGGAGCGCCATTTGGCTTTTGGAGAGTGGATTTTGCTTGGTAGTAGATTTGTTTGAGTATTGATTGTGGTTCCATTCATAATGTGGGGGTACATGTAATCTGGGCAGAGTACATCAGGGGCATAGTCAGGTGGTATAATAATGGGGTAAAAAAACAATAAAATAATCCATATATGTGTGTTACACTGTGAAGCAATCCTTTCTGCACAGGCCGGTGTCTGCCTCTTTTGGCCCACACTCTGCACCTTTGCAGTTTGGGGAATTTTGCTGGGAACGTGTTGTCCTGGTATAATACGGGCACCGTCGCTTCCAGCGGATATGTTTGGGAACTCCCCTTCCTGGTTCCCTAACTTTAGGTCCTTGATAAATCGCCTCTTGAAACAGAAGACATTTTCCCCTCGGGCACAACTGCATATTTTTTATTTCCTGACTTATTGGAGCCATAACTAATTTTATTTTTTCATAGACGTAGTGGTATGAGGGCTGTAGCGACTATTGCTACCATTTTGGGGTACATGCGACTTTTTGATCACCTTTTATCCTATTTTTTGGGAGGCCAGGTAAACAATTATGGCACAGCTTTTTTAGTTTTTTTTTATACAGCGTTCACCATGCGTTATAAATTACATGTTAACTTTATTCTGCGGGTCAGTACGATTCCGGCGATACCTAATTTATAGCACTTTTTTATGTTTTACAACTTTTTGCACAATAAAATTACTTTTGTAAAAAGAATGTATTTTTCTGTCGCCAAGTTGTGAGAATCATAACTTTTTAATTTTTTTTGTCAACGGAGCTGTATGAGGGCTTGTTTTTTGCGAGACAAGCTATAGTTTTTATAGGTACCATTTTTGAATACGTGCGACTTTTTGATCACATTTTATTCCAATATTTGTAGGGCAAAGTGACCAAAAAACAGAAACTCTGGTATAGTTTTTTACGGGTCTTTTTTTACGCTGTTTACCGCGTGCAATAAATAATATAATATTTTGATACCTCAGGTCATTACGGTCGTGGCGATACCAAATACGTATGGTTTATTATATTTTTTTTCAATAATAAAGGACTTGATAAGGGAAAAAGGGTGATTGTGTTTTATTTTATTACTTGAAACTTTTATTGTTTTCAAAGTTTTATTTTTTTCACTTTTTTTTTACACTTTTTTTTACACTTTTTTATACACTTTTTTTTCAAGTCCCACTAGGGGACTTGAAGTTCCAACTGTCTGTTTTTTTTCTAATACCTATGTAGTGCAATGTATTAGATCTGTTAGCTATTCACTGATAGCAAGCCGATTAGGCTTCGCCTCCTGGCGGGGCCTTATCGGCTTCCGTAATGGCAGAGCAAGAGGCCATTGTGTTTCCTGTTGCCATAGCAGCAGTCGCCAGTCCTGAATGCCTGTCAGGGCTGGCGATCTGCTAGCAACCGCTAAGATGCAGCAATCACTTTCGATTGCTGCATCGAAGGGCTTAATGGCAGGGATCGGAGCTAGCTCTGGTTCCTGCCATTACAGGTGAATGTCAGCTGTAACATACAGCTGACTTCCACCGCTGATGACGCCGGTTCAGCTCCTGAGCCGGCGCTATCTTGCCGGTGGCTACGGAAGCCGATCAGGCTCCGCCGCCGGCCTGATCTTGACCGGCTTCCGTGCTAGGCAGACCGGGAGGCCAGTATTAGGCCTCCGGTTGCCATTGCAGCCACCGGAACCCCGGCAATTTCATTGCTGGTGTTCCGAAGAGCTGCAAACACCTTAAGTGCAGCACTCGCGTTTGAGCGCTGCACTTAAGGGGTTAATGGCGGGGATCGAAGCTAATTTCGGTCCCCACCATTATAGCCAGATGTCAGCTGTAAGATACAGCTGAGATCCGGCGATGATGGCACCGGCTCAGCTTCTGAGCCGGTGCCAAACATTTGGCGTATGGATACGGCAATTTGCGGGACGTCATAGCTTTCCATGGCTTATGAATACGGCAAATGTCGGGACGGGGTTAAAAAACAAACCATTCTGTCCCACTCCACTAGCCAGACACTTTAAAACCAACCATTACTCGAACTGGACTACCTTGAAAGGTTGGGCCTTATGCCAAGTACGATTGGGCATCAGGAGGGGGAATTTGGATCTTGCACTTCTCAAAAACGAAAGCAAATGGATTTTTAATTTAAATACAGTTAATCCATTCGGTCTCAATGAGAATTGTAATTTTGTCTGTTTTCTCTAAACGTGAAATTAAGAAATTATAATTTTTCCCTGACCGCTCTCCATGATGTGCCTTGTACCCATGTCTCAACAACTACTGCACATTCCAGTCACAATTACTCCTAGTGACCCACTCCTTTTAATAATAGTGACCACCTTTAGCCCCCTATGACTTTAAAAGTAGAATAAGACCTATCTTATCATAAATGTACCCAATGTTCTATTTCTTGTGGTTGTGACCTAGTTGTAATTATTTATGATAGGTACAATGACAAGTGTTCAGTATATTTTATTAGTCATTGGAGAACTTACATCTGGCTATGCAATAATAAAATAATAATTATTTAGTAATTATTATAGTTTCTGATTGCTCCTTGACTTTTATAGGGTGTTTCACATTGGCAACATTTATTTAACTTAGTAGCTCATCACTCCACCATGAGCCATATATATTCTTCTGCTTTCAAGTAAAGATTTCTGACTGGCCGCTCAGGCTATCAATCAACCCTGACCCTGTTTATTGGTCAGTGTAATGGCGGTCCCCCACCCCTAGAAGAAGCCAGAATGCTGGCGAAACGCGCGTCGGGTGCTTAGTTTATTTAAACCATCCTAGGTGCAACAATAGGGCCTATTACTATTTAAGTCCACTATAATTTAAACAGTGTGTACGTAGCTAGTTACTTGTAATATCCAGATAAGCTATACGCTGTTCTGGATGTAAGCATTCAAGGTCTCACAATCTTACAGCAAACCTCGCTGCGCGCTCCACTTCATCCTCCTACCTTACTTTGGAGAATAATCCCTCCGGTATCTCACACCGGACGGTCTCTCCTGCATCGCCGCTCCAGTGTGACTCACATGACGCAGATGATTGCCTCGTAGTTCCGGCCACACGCCCATAGGGGAGTGCGAGCTTAGGGATCACTCACACATACCCATTTGCACCAATTGGACTTTTATTATAATTTGTTTATTTTAAATGAAACCAATAAAAGTTATATATTATCTTAATACCATGAGACCACACACTTTTCCACTCCTCCCCTTCCCCTATTAATCATGCTTACCTAGGTGGTATACAACAATGTGGTCTATCTTTCACATCATTTCGTGTGTGATTGGTGGCTCTTCTCCTATTACTCTTGTAAAGGATCTGCCAGGCACAACTTCTGTGTATACGCCCATAGGCAATCAGTCTGCACCTGAGTCTATGTCTCTGAGACTGAGTCCATCTTCCATCACTCAGGATGGCAGGCTTAGGAGTGGGAGAGCCTATCGCAGCCTGGCCAGACAGAGCTAGCTCCCGCCCTCTGTCTATTTATATCCTGCCTTTCCTGTTCCTCCTTTGCTTGTGATTCTTCTCGTGTGGTTTCCTGGCCCAGCTACAGCTTCTGACTATTTGATCCTGCTCCATACTGACCCTGGCTTGCTGACAACTCTCCTGCTCTCCGTTTGGTACCTCGTACACTCCTGGTTTGACTCGGCTCGTTCACCACTCTTGTTGCTCACGGTGTTGCCGTGGGCAACAGCCCCATTTCCCTTAGCTTTGTGTACCCTTGTCTGTTTGTCTCGTGCACTTACTGAGCGTAGGGACCGCCGCCCAGTTGTACCCCGTCGCCTAGTGCGGGTCGTTGCAAGTAGGCAGGGACAGAGTGGCGGGTAGATTAGGGCTCACTTGTCCGTTTCCCTACCCCCATCATTACAACTCTACATGTTAATTAGGCCCTCATAGACCTGTAAACGGTGGTGCAAGAAGCCATAGGCTCACATGCTGCATTTCAGTTTTCCACTGTATATTTGTCTTGAGGATGTGGATACAGTTGAATGTGGCTTTCGCCCAGAGGGTACCCACTGGCATGCTCCACTGCACACAGCATCTCTGCAGACAGCTCACATAGGCCACCTCTGAAACAGTTCTCCGCCAAAAATGCACTGGCTGGAAACACGTCACACACCCACTTCCTGTCCGGGCCTAGCCTCCTTCCCTTGAAACACCTGCTCCAATTACAGTAGTTCTTATGTAGGTTACAGATGAACAGTTATTTGTCTCCCCTTTGTGGTGACTGCTGGTTACAGCATGTCTGTGGCTTTTCAGTGTGGAATCTGAGGCAATGATAAGCATGCAGTGTATAACATGCCCCATTTACATGCAATGCAGGCAGAATGCTAGCGGATTCTATTAGGATTTAGGCGCTGAATCCGCAGTGTGTGAACATGGCCTTTGGGTCTGATAGGAGATGAGATTTTGTGGTCAGTGAGACAGGGAATGATGTAATTTGATTGAAAAATGCAGATAGGCGGATGCCATTTGTAGCATAATGTAGTGTCACACAGGAAAATGACAGTAATCATGTTAAATAGCATGTTGTACCTGCTACATAAGTCAATTGTTGTTTTGACACTGTGCATAAACTTTGTAGCGAGTTGTCTGTGTGTACTTTCATATCTTTCTTGCTATACATTTTTCAACAGACAGTTAGCCTGGGTTCACACAACCTATTTTCAGACGTAAACGAGGCGTATTATGCCTCGTTTTACGTCTGAAAATACGGCTACAATACGTCGGCAAACATCTGCCCATTCATTTGAATGGGTTTGCCGACGTACTGTGCCGACGACCTGTCATTTACGCGTCGTCGTTTGACAGCTGTCAAACGACGACGCGTAAATTGACTGCCTCGGCAAAGAAGTGCAGGACACTTCTTTGCAACGTAATTTGAGCCGTTCTTCATTGAAGTCAATGAAGAGCAGCTCAAGATTACGGGCGTCAAAGACGCCTCGCATAATGCGAGGAGGAGCTTTTACGTCTGAAACGACGCAGCTGTTTTCTCCTGAAAACAGTCTGTCTTTTCAGATGTAAAAGCCACTTCTCGTGTGCACATACCCTTAAACTTATAAGAAATATAATTTTCTTTATACTCTGTACAACAACTCCTGCTTGACATTACACAATCCTGCAATAACAGCATCTTTTAAATGAGTCCCATGAGAAGTACACAGCACTGTGTAGCTCACTGACAAAAAAGACTATTGATAAATGAATTTGGTATCTGATGCCAAATCTTATGTTTGCCAATTGCCTACATTTTCAGCTACAAAAAAGATGTATTGTATAAGAAATAATAAAGCTTTTAAATTTGCATAATTGCTGGGAAGGTGCAGAATTAGCAGAATCCAAACCATATATAATGTAGATATTTCATGACCACTGCTGTCTGTACACTTTCATACTTGCTACTTGTCCTCTCACTTTGCTCCGTATGTTGGCAGATTTGGCATCAATCAAAAAACTATATTTGAAGGGTAAATATGCAGTGAGTTAATGAATGCATATGTGAAAGAGGGCTTGAAAAATATATTATCTTTCTTAGTAAAACTTTAACCCCTTGGAGACATAGCTAATTTTCTTTTTTCATTTTCATTTTTCCATTGTCACATTCCAAGAGCCAAAGCATTTTTTCCTGTCGACAGGGCTCTTTTTTTGCGGAACAAGTTGTAGTTTTTAGTGGCACCATTTAATATACTGTGAAACTGAAAAAAAATCTTTGTGGGGTGGAATGGGAAAAAACAGTGATTCCTCCATTGTTTTTTGCGTTTAGTTCTGTACAGCATTCATTGTGTGGTAAAAACGACATGTTAACTTTATTCTGCGGATCGGTACAACTACGGCGATACCAAATTTATATATTTTTTGATGTTTTACTACTTTTACAAAGATAAAACATTTGTTAAAAATAAAATTGTGTTACCATATTCTGAGAGCCATAACTTTTTTTTTATTTGTTGATTTTTTTTGCGGGGTGAGATGTAGTTTTTATTTGTTCCATTTTAGGATTTATGTGACAGTTTGATCACTTTTGATTATATTTTTTGGGGGAAGCGAGGTGACCAAAAAACATCAATGCTTGCATTGTGAATTTTTTTTACTTAGCGGGTTAAATACTGTGATATTATTTCAGACTTTCACAGATATGGTGATGCCAATTATGTTTACTTGTTTTATTGCTTATACTTTTTTGTAAAAAATGGGAAAAGGGGGGTTTATTTTTATTTTTTTAATAACTTTATTTAGCATTTTTCTTGACTCTTTTTTTTGAGAACTTAAACATGCGATCTTTGGATCTCTCATGTAATGCTTATCTTGCAGGCAGGTCTCAGCTGTTTGAAACAGCTGGCACCGCCACTTATGGTGCTCGTAATCAGGACCTAAACCCGCTCTATATTGTGATGGTGTACAGAGAATTGTAATAGAACATTGGATGTCGCCAAGGGTTAAACAGAGTGTTCACTATAGATAGGTGAATTAGTTTGATCAGTGTGCAATTCGCAGTGAATAAAATTCATACCTTGTGACCGCTTTCTTACATATTACAGCTACTGCAGGTATATAGGGAGAAGCATTGATTTTAATCACCAAAATGCCTACATTCTACTGTACCTGAATAGTGGCAAATATATGTGCCTATGTGTGAACACTGATGTTGAAGGCAATTTGAATCCACCAGAGATGAGCAAATTTGCTGTCCGTTTAGTTTCGGTCCAAATAAATTTGCCTCGAACCGCAAGTGCCCGATTGCCCTGAAAACGTGTGTCGGCTTTTATGATGTCTTCTAGGACTGTATCCAACCCCTTTGAAGCTATTTAACGCAAAGTCAGCCTTTGTAGTGTCAAAGCGACAACATCATATATGGGTATGGGCAAATAATCGCAGTGGACAGCTGCTTGCAAGGCATTATGGGGAAGCCCGCCCAAGTTTATGTAAACCTTTTTTTTAACATGTAATGTGGCTGGTGCTCGCCGGCGGCTGCCATTTTGCTGAGATTTGTGCGCTATGATCCCCAAAAGTTTCGAATTTTGCCAAATTACAAACTTTCGGGAAATTTGGACCAAATATAATTAGTGTAGAATGAATTCGCTCATGTCTAAAATCCCTGCAAGTTCTCCATGACAACAATTTAAGTAACAAAAATAAAAAGGGGACATGTTATTATCAGAGTCTACTAGTAGGGCATCTTCAGGTTGTTTGTCTGTAACCTATTGCAATTATATTTCAGTAAATTAATTGAAGAGATTATTTAATGGTAAATTACATTTTAGCAAGCGGTGCTAGACAGCTGGTGCCAAGACAAATAGTTTAGTGGATGGATCAAAAAGGGTCTAAGTGCAAAAGATCAAAACATAGATTCACCCTTAGAGTATGTTCACACGCAGTGGTTTCAGTCGTAATTCGGGCATTTTACGCCTCGAATTACGCCTGAAAAAACGCCCCTAATACGTCTACAAACATCTGCCCATTGCATTCAATGAGAATTACGATGTTCTGTTCCCACAAGCCTTTATTTTACGTGTCGCTGTCAAAATGCGGCGCGTAAAATGATGGCTCTTCAAAAGCAGTGCAGGATACTTCTTGGGACGTTTTTGGAGGCGTTTTCCATTGACTACATTGAAAAACAGCTCCAAAAACGGCCGTAAAAAAACACAGCGAAAAACGCGAGTTAATAAAAAAACGTCTGAAAATCAGGAGCTGTTTTCTCCTGAAAACAGCTCCGTATTTTCAGACGTTTCTGGTCACTGCGTGTGAACATACCCTAATACAAAACACTAGTCAGACAATGCATGGAATATTATGTACCAACAATGTTTGACACCACATTGCAAAAGCATAGCAGAGACTGGGATTTCAGTACTTAGGGAAATGGGCTGATTGCCAAGGCTATTTCTAGAAAAAGTAGAGAAGAGGATGCACATTCAAAAAGCCAACTTGCATGGTAGTCTAGGACAGTAATTATAATTTATTCCAGAAATTGGTTTAAATTATAGTGGAAATCTATTCCATCTAATAGCTGCCGTAGAATTCCTTTTCTGGCACACGTAGACGTACAGTCAGAGATGGGCCTTATTTGTTAGGAGGCGTGCGCCTCTTAGTAAATTAGGCTAATTTTATTCCAGTGCTCTTTATAGTAATACTGGCATATAAAATGCCAGTCTTAATAAATCTGCCCCTATATGCCAACTTCCCTGGAGGTCCAGGAGGTCAAAAGGGTTATTCTTACCTTCCCACAATCCTGTTTTTTTGCATTGATTGCTTAAATGTGTAACTGATCTGGGATTTATTCAGGAAGGAATTTATTTTCCTCACAATTAGGAAAATTGACCAGGGGCTGCATGAAAATTCCATGACATTACATATTTTCTCAACCATACGTTTCTAAAAACATGATTTTTACATTTTAATGTACACTAAAGGACCTTTTATAAATAATTTCTGGTAGGTCTCATTTAATTATGAAAAATACTCTTTTAGATAATCTTTTTTTATTGATACAATTCTGTCTCTTTCAGCCTTAATATATTACTATGTATCTCCAGAGATTTTATTTACAATAGGTACCTGGACTCCATTACTTATATTGGAGAGTGTAGTGAGCATGCTCTGAGCAGGGAAGAGAAGGAAGAGCTGACCTGTCATTATCACATATGGTCATTTGTGTGATCCGGTGTTACCTGCCTCCATCATTATAATAGAGGTGTTCCCCTTTATTTTAAATCTACTCTCTGATGATAAAGAGATTACTGTTGACCCTGCCTACAGTGTACACAGCAAACGCTGGCATGTAATCTATACAGAACAGGAAACATAAATCTAATGTAAGGTTTTAGTGGTGAGCGTTCCACATAGATAGTGACATGAAAAATTATATATATATATATATATATATCAAACACAATGGGGGAGATTTCCTAATCAATATGCAGCAAAGTTATGGTACATATTGCACCAAAAAAGTGGTGTACATGATGTGTGCCAAATGTATGCATTTTAGACACATTTTAGACTTTCCTCGACAGTTTTAAAATGTTTCTAGAAAAGGGACATGGCTACGAAGAGTTGTAAAATGTGCCAAATAAATCAAATACCAGCGCCATTCTTTTTTGCCTTAAAGTTTTGATGTGAAGTACTCCAGCCATGAGGTGGTATAAGGAAGAGAAAAATGTCTAGAGTTGATATAAATTTATCATTCTGCATGCACCGTTCTGATCAATTTGGTGCAATGTCCACTGACTGGTCTAGTTTTGTACTGCCTAATTGTACCACAATATTAATAAATCTGCACCAGTATATGAGTTACTGTATGAGTGCTATATAGAAACACTAACCATATTATCCGTAAAGGGACATAAAATCTAAAGTTTATTATATCTATGTTTGCTGTGCAGTTGAATGCAATCTAATATTCCCTGGAGGAAGCTATGCTAGGGTTGGGAGAGTATGACTGTAGTGTTACTCAATAGGATTACTGACATGATAACCATTTAATCTCTCATATCCAGAGTTCTAAGAACTCCCCCCAAAAAATTACTATATATATATATATATATATATATATATATATATATATATATATGATACTAATAGTTATTTTATGCAGTCTCTCTTAATTGGCCCTTTTTTTTTTTTTTTTTTTTGGCACATCATACATACAGTTTTAGGATATAATTAGATACATCAGAAGGGAGACATCAAACATTAATGACAACTCTAAAGATTAACGGCATATTATCTGCATACATGAAACATTAAAAAGGTTTGTCTGGTCTGGTTTAGAAAAATTAATTTTGAAATACCTTAGGGAATCCTGAGTTAAAAGAGGAAGTTCCTTGTTCAGGGGCTTTATCTATCAATGTGGTTTAGAAAATCCATTTTGAAATACCTTAGGGGATCCTGAGTTGAAAGAGGGAGTTCCTTAACCCGTTCCCGCTTTGGCCACTTTTGACCTTCCTGATAGAGCCTCATTTTTCAAATCTGACATGTTTCACTTTATGTGGTAATAACTTCGGAATGCTTTTACCTATCCAAGCGATTCTGATATTGTTTTCTCGTGACACATTGGACTTTATGTTACTGTAAATTTGCTCGATACATACAGTATTTAATTGTGAAAACACAAAAACTTTGTGAAAAATGGCAAAAATTAGAATTTTTCTAAATTTAAATGTATCGGCTTGTAAGACAGGCAGTTATACTACACAAAATTGTTGCTAATTAACATTCCCCAAATGTCTACTTTAGATTGGAATAGTTTTTTTTGAACATCCTTTTATTTTTCTAGGACGTTACAAGGGTTATAACTTTAGCAGCAATTTCTCACATTTTCAAGAAAATTTCAAAAGGCTATTTTTACAGGGGCCAGTTCAGATGTGAAGTGACTTTTAGGGCCTTATATATTAGAAACCCCCAATAAGTCACCCCATTTTAAAAACTTCACCCCCAAAGTATTCAAAACAGCAAAGTTTCTTAACCCTATAGGCGTTTCACAAGAATTAAAGCAATGTAGAGGGGAAATTTACAAATTTCACCTTTTTTTACAGAAATTAATTTTTAATCCATTTTTTTGTAACAGAAAGTTTTGCCAGAGAAACGCAACTCAATATTTATTGCCCAGATTCTGCAATTTTTAGAAATATCCCACATGTGGTCCTAGTGTGCTTATGGACTGAAGCACTGGCCATAGAAGCAAAAGGAGCACCTAGAGGATTTTGGGGCCTCCTTCTTATTAAAAAATATTTTAGGCACCATGTCAAGTTTGAAGGGCTCTTGCAGTGCCAAAACAGTAGAAATCCTCCAAAAGTGACCCAATTTGGGAAACTAGTACCCTCAAGGAAAATGTAGGTTTAGCTACTTTTTCTCATTTCCACAAGGACTAAAGGATAAAAAGGACCACAACATTTGTAAAGCAATTTCTCCTGAGTAAAACAATACCCCACATGTGGTCATAAATGATCTACCTGCTGACAGTTTCATATCTGAAGATTATATCTCCTGCGTTGGTGTAGACGGCAAGCCATCTTCTTCTAGGCTCACCTACCCCGTACCTGTTGGGGCCCAACAAAAGATTCTCTCCAGATTTGTGGTTTCCAATACCTGTGCTCTCAACCTGTTGGGAGCAGACTTGTTACAAAAACTTCACGCAATTATCCGCTACGAAGACTCTGGAATGTACCTCGATTTGGATACTCCTCTGTCCCAGGAAGAGACCTGTCAGATCAGAGCTATCCCTTTGCTTCTACACCAACCCCCTCCCACCCCCATTCTGGAATATTTCTACAATCAGATCCCCGATTTTTTGTGGTCCACAGGCCCGGAAGATATAGGGAGATTACCCGTTCCACCTGTTCAAGTGTTCCTCAAAGAAGGTGTGCACATACCACGGCTCCCACAATATCCTTTGAAGGCTATACAAGAAGCTTCCTTGGGAGCCCAGATTCAGGGACTACTACGGAATGGCGCCCTTATCCACTGCATATCTCCAGCCAATACCCCCCTCTTCCCTGTGAAGAGGAAAACTCCGAAAGGTGAGCCCGATAAATTTCGCTTGGTCCAGGATCTGAGAGCAGTTAACGCTGCCACGGTACTAGAAACTCCAGTGGTCCCCAACCCGCATACTCTGCTGAGTAACATTCCGCCCGAATCTACATACTTCACGGTTATTGATTTGGCCAATGCTTTCTTCAGTGTCCCTCTACATCCTGATTGTCAGTATCTTTTTGCGTTCACCTACAGGGGAACTCAGTATACTTGGACAGTTATGCCACAAGGAGCACAGAACTCACCCAATCACTTTTCTCAGGCCCTCTCCATGTGCCTGGATCCTTGGATACGAACTCACCCTGAAGCCACACTCCGCCAATACGTGGATGACCTACTCCTTTGTTGTCCGGATAAACAGACAAGTCATCATCTCTCTCTACGCCTGCTCCAGTTTCTTGCGAAAATTAATTTTAAGGTCTCTCTGAAGAAGCTCCAGTGGTGTGCCACCAAAGTTGTTTTCCTAGGACACTGCATTTCTCAGGGGGTGAAACACCTTACTGAAGACCGGAAGTTTGCTGTTCGAGATATTCCCCTCCCAAGGGGAGTGCAACAACTCCAAGAGTTCCTGGGTATGGTCACCTACTGTAGACAGTGGATTCCCAATGCTTCTGTCCTTATGCAACCGCTGTATGCTGCCTTGAAGGATGTAGTCATGAATCCACATCTACCTGTGGAAGCCGTGGATACGGTACAAAGACTCAAAGACCTGATTGTCTCCGCGCCAGCCCTTGGCATCCCCAACTATCAACGACCGTTTTTCCTCTTCGTGTCAGAATACCACGGAGATGCATCTGGAGTGTTAACCCAACACCAAGGCGGGACACACCGTCCCATTGGATATTACTCTTGTAAATTGGACTCTGTCTCACAAGTGGCCCCTGTATGTCTCAAAGCTGTGCTGACCGCCAAGGAATTGCTGGATAAAACGTCTGACATTCTTCTAGGACATTCAGTTACGATATTGGCTCCACATGATCTCAAAGCCATCCTTGATCAAAGCCAACAAAAGCATCTCTCTACACAGCGGCATATGAGACTCTAATGTTCTCTTCTTCTCCCAGAAAATGTGACCCTACAGCGATGCACAATCCTGAATCCGGCCACACTGCTTCCTCTCTCTCGGGGGGATTATACAGATGGGTTTTCTTCTCACACTCCTAACCCCCCGCTTATGGCGGATCATGGTGATCCAGATGCCCACGAACACGACTGCCTCCAGGTAATGCACCATGAAACATCACATTTGCCCACAGTGACTGAACAGATGATAGTCAATGCTGACCTTACCCTCTTCACTGATGGATCCAGATATGCGGATGAATGGGGGTCTTTCCACACTGGATATGCTGTGGTGTCCTCTACCACGGTCATTACAGCCGGATCTCTTCCGCCGCACATGTCAGCGCAAGAGGCGGAGCTGATAGCCCTAGCTGAAGCCTGTAGACATGCAGAAGGACGAACCGTCAATATCTATACTGACTCTAGATATGCATTCGGGGTGGCGCATGATTTTGGTCAGCTATGGGCCATACGGGGCTACAAGACAGCCACCGGGTCCCCTATCAAGAATGCAGAGGCGGTGGAGAATTTACTGGAGGTCCTCCAGCTCCCCCTGCAAGTGGCAGTAATCAAAGTTAAAGCACATGGGAAAACCCATACGGCAGAAGCCCAAGGAAATCTGTTTGCGGATCAAGAGGCTAAGCAAGCAACCATAGGACCTCGAGAGGAGGCAGGTGTGTACGTAATGACGAGGAGGGGTAAAAGGAAGGAAGAAGAGCAGGAGGGGGAGAAAATGGATAATCCAGGAGTCAGGACCCTCCAGGAATTTCAAAAACAAGCCCCGACCCACGAGAGAGAAGAATGGCTCAGAACAGGGGCAATACAATCGTTGCAGGATGGCTGGAAGCTTACCCAGTGTCCAACATGACAGCAAGAACCACGGTGAAGCGACTGCTGTCAGAGTTAGTCTGCAGATTCGGCATCCCTGAAGTCATAGAAAGTGATCAGGGACCAGCATTTATTGCAGATGTGACCAGAGACATTTGGAAGATGGTGGGTGCAGATCTCGGACTACACACCCCGTACCACCCTCAAAGCAGTGGCAAAGTGGAAAGGATGAACGGTGCTCTGAAAAGTAAAATTCTTAAAGCCACTAAAGAACTGTCCCTGCCATGGCCCGAAGTATTGACCATTGCTTTTTACTCGGTTAGAAATACCCCCAAACAGCCAACAGGACTCACCCCATATGAAGTCTCTTTGGGGGTCCTCCCAGAATGGTATGTTACTACCCACAACAGCTTAGTCTAGGAAATGATAGTCTTGTTAATTTTGTTATTTCCCTCAGTAAAGAGTTGACAGTAATACATGCTGCAGTGTTTTCTTCCATTCCAGATCCAGATTCTGTCTCAGGGGTGCACAAGCTACAACCAGGAGACTGTGTACTGGTGAAAAGACACGTCAGAGGGGCCTTAGAAGCCAGATTCGAGGGTCCATATCAGGCCTTCCTGATCTCGCCCACTGCAGTTAAGCTGGAAGGAAGGCCGACATGGATCCACGCCTCGCACTGCAAGAGGGTCTCTTCCAAAGAATGACTATCACCATGTACATCCTTATCTTTTTCCGTGTTATTGCACAGAGTGCTGAGGGGGGACATGTAGGAATCTCCCAGGCTGATGGGTGACCACTTTTTGGTATAATTCTTCTAGTACACATGTAGCTACATACCAGTTTTAATTTGAGTCTGTAACATCCTTCAGAAACAAACATAGTTGTGTCAAACAAACATGCGGATATTGGAATGCTTATCACCTGTGTGATCGAGGCACTCAATATATATGTGTAACAGACAATTATTGCAGCAATCGTTGTACATCCTGGAAGGCGGTGGGCTGGAACACGGGGGACCATTGGGGATATCGCCCACAGAGTGCCTTAGAAAAGAAAGACATTAATGGGAAGTCACTTCTAACTAGAATGACGTTATCAAGGAAAGCATGTGGTCTGTCAGGATTAAACTTGATCCTCACCATAGAAAACCCTAGTAAAACAGACCAAGACACATACATATTAGGGACCTATGGGGGAGTAAACAGAGAAATGGGAAAATTCAAACTAAAAGATATGGTAGACTCCCGAGAATGGAGAAAGTTGAACCCTGAGAGACTGATAAAAGTGTTGCTATCCCAAATACAGATGCATAAAAAAATGATGGCCATGGCTGACCCAGGATTGGAAGACACTATGGCCGTAGAAACTGGATTTGGGGACCATAATGTCTGGTTAGAGTGGGTACAATATACGACACGGAAAGTGAATAAGTCCAACTGCTATGTGTGTGCAGGAGCCCGGCCACACCTGGGGATAGTACCACTTAATATTCCTGACGATGCTGAAGAATGTTTCCTAAGCCTATACACCAATATAACATTAGACCACACAGTATGCGAGTCCTGGAAAAAGGAATACCCCATAGTCACCACGATACCCAAACAAGCCCAGGGACTTACCATTTACAAAGGCAACTACACATGTTAAACCAATACAGAAGGGAATGGCCGGCTCCTAGGGAACTTTCCGGAAGGGTACTGTTCAAAGTACAGCTCATTAAATGCATCTATCACTCAGAATCAGGTGCAGTTTTTGGGCAATATATACTGGATATGTGGGGATATGAAAATCAGAACCAGACTTGAGGGGCAATGGAAAGGAGAATGTGCATTGGCTAAAGCAATTATGCCTTTCCACATTCTTGGTGAAGGTTTAGATGAAGACCCAATGAAAGGATCTTACCACCTCAGAAAGAGGGAAGCATCCCCAAGGGGAAGCTTCGATCCACATGTATATATACACTACCGTTCAAAAGTTTGGCGTCACCCAGACAATTTTGTGTTTTCCATGAAAACTCACTCTTATATTTATCAAATGAGTTGCAAAATGACTAGAAAATATAAAGAAGATAAAGAAAATGGATCCAGCGCTGAGTCCTCTGAAGTCTTTTTGTTAAAAGGAAACTATTTCCAAGTTTTATTGTAGAATTATCAAAAAATTAAAAACAATAGCATGATAGGAAAATATTCTCAGATGGAATGAGGATTTATGGCAGTGTAAGCGGTGCCTACGCGTTTCTGACGCTTGCAGCGTCCTTAGTCATGGCTTTTACAAAATCGCTTAGTCAGTCTAGGATTTTATAGCCAGTCTATTTTTAGCAATGGTTAATTGCGGGTCAAAGTAGGGAACTCCCCGGTATACCTTGGAACGCAAGTCACTTCCTGACAGGAAGGAATAAAATAAAGCTAAACATGAAAAAACGATAAATTACTTGTCGAGTGTTTTCCATATTATTCCACAATTACAACAAGAATTTATGAAAGATGAGCTGTTTGTAAGGAATGACTAAATGTACTGGTTTTTATGAAAAGATATATAGTGTACTTTCCTTGCGGGGTTTTCCTACGAGAGATTTTTTATTTTTTGACTATAAACAAACTGACTGAGAATATGTTAGTGTGAGAATAAAGAGTAAAAAGGTTAAAAGATTGTAATCAAAATTGAAGGAGACTAATTTGAAGACTGAAAAATATTAATCAGATTGATTATTAAAAAACGTAATTAGAATTAATTAGTATGTGAGAAATCTATGTGATATGATACGTTATGTCACAAAGAGTAAGTATTAAATAAATTTGGTTGGGCATGTTATTGTATGTAGAGAGATTCGTTATGTTTCGTAATTATAACGGCTGTCTCATTGGCCGGAAAAATACAATGCTCCGCTTTGACTCAAACTAGCTAGTGTACTTGAAACGTAAATATGATGATATTATTTGGATTATTCTAAAAAGTCAAAGTGTGTTTTGTCATTGGTCCTAAGAGAGTGGGACATTTGAACAAGATGATGTATTTATTGCCGATATGAATAAATATCTTGGGAATGGGAACACGGATTATCACCAAAAAGATTAACATGTTTGTATACATAAATGGAGTCTCAAATTAATAATATATGTAGAATATTGAGTGTGTGGTGAAACCACTACGTCATAAGTCCATTTAATATGTTAAATTAATGGGGAGGAGGGCTGTCAGAAACCTCAAAACATTATCACGTTTCACGAAAAGAAGCTAAAATGACATGATGTATGTGTGACCGGCATCCGGCCACCTAGAAATATGTCTTGGTCCCCTGAATCAACAGGACCAAAACCATGTCCCTCAAAGAGAAAAACCCGGGGACAGCTCTCTAAGATAATCTCGCAATATAAGTATGGATTAATTTTGTATTGTATTGAGCAAGGAAAGATATACTGTACTGGTTATTTATTGAGATTATATCGGCTTTCTCTTTGTCCGAAGAAATACGAGATTCTGCTGTGACTAAAACTAATTTGTCGAGATATTTTTATCAATGGCCCTAAAAGAATTGAGTGTTTGATCTGAGTGATGTATGTATTTGCGGTGTGAGTAAATATCTTGGGAATGAAAACGTGTATTGTCACCAGTGATATTAAAAATACTACGTACATAAATGGGGTCTCGTATTGATATTCTTTATAGATTATTATATATATCGATATTGATTTGTCCGTGGTAAAGCCACTACGTAATAGGTCCAATTTGATTTTATTGTATTAGTGGGGGGGGAAGATTAGTCAGAATATCCCAGATCATTGTCACTCTACACAGAGAGAAGCTAAAGTGACATCACACGTATGTAACCCGCTACTAGGCCAATCGGAAATATGTCATGTTCCCCTGAATCAACAGGTCCATGTCAGAGTTCATCCCAGAAAAACCCGGGGATGGCTATCGGGAACCAATCGCACGATGTAAATATAAATAATTTTTTAATATTTGGGCGAAGGGAAATATACTAAACTGGTTATTAATTTTGTATGAAGGGAGTTTGATGCTGGAGAATATTTATACTTTGTTGAGAATATAAACTAGAGGTTTAAATATAAAGTTTGAAGTTTATAGTGAAGTTCCCGTTTGTTACTACTTGTTTAATTACTGATTGGTGAATGATTATTTCGTCAGTATGTATTTGTAGCAAAAATTTGCAAAGACTAATATCTTTTATTTTAAAAGAGAAAGTTGTTGACTTACTATAATTTGGGTCAGAAAATAAATGTTTTTGGATTGGTCAATAGTGAAACATCAAATCTCTCCTTAGATTAAGACCATTGGGTGTCCGCGTTTGTAACCTGTATATCCAGAAGGCCTCTCTAGTATGTGTCTTGTATTTAATGTCCCCTCCTCTTTTAGGTGTGTGAATTTTCTCAATACCATAACATATAAAGTAGTTAATTGATCTGTTATGATGTTCCACAAAATGCTTCGCTGCATTCGATATATTTAATATATTTGGATTGCGGATATAGCCTAAATGTTCGAGTATTCTAGTTTTAAGTTTTCGATTGGTGCATCCAATGTATTTAAGATTGCATTGTGTGCATTCTACGATGTAGATGACTGATTCCGAATTGCAATTTATATAATTTTTGATGGTGAAAGTGTTAGAGTTTGTGGAGTTCCTAAATACTTTGGTCGGAAATGCATACTGACAAACTTTGCAAATTTTTTGACCACATTTATAAAACCCTTTTTGTTCAAGCCACGTGGACCTGGGTGAGTTGGAACTGAAAAGTGAAGGGGATAAAGAACTGCTGAGGGAGGGGGCTTTGCGTGCCACCACTCTGTAACCCTCTCTTAGAATATCTGCCAGTATCTCATCCTCCATTAACATAGGGAGACGTTTAGTAACTATCTTCTTAATGTCGTTGAATTGGTTACTTTGGCCCAGGACCAGGGTCGGTTTGTTTGGTTCTGGAATGGAATATGCTTGTTTGTGTGATAGAAGAACTTCTCTAGTTTTTTTGGAGGTAATGTTGGTTGCTCTCTCAAGTGACCACTGTGGGTATCCTCTTCTATGCAATCTACTGATGATTTGTTGCTGTTCCAATTTAAATTGGGTGTCAGAACTGCAATTGCGTTTTGCTCTATGAAATTCTCCTACTGGAATGGAAGTGATGGTTGATTTAGCGTGATTACTGTGAGCATGTAAGATTGTATTACCCGCTGTGGGTTTCCTATAAGTTTTGGATTGTATTGGTGCATGATTGATGCCTGTTAGTTCTAGATCTAGAAAAGTTATGGTATTGCTATTGTGAGAAAATGTAAATCTTAAATTGGAGGAATTGGAATTTAAATACTCAACAAAATCAGGTATGGCAGATACAGTCCCCTTCCAAATGAAGAGGAGATCATCTATGTATCTGCCATACCAGTGGATGCTGTCACCGAATGGATTTGACATGGAAAAAATTGTGGTCTCCTCCCACCACGCCATCACAAGGTTGGCTAGTGAGGGGGAGAATTTGGCACCCATGGAGACTCCCCTTAACTGCAAATAAAAAGTGCCGTCAAAATGAAAATAGTTATGGGTCATCAAAAAAGATAATACTTGTAAGATGAAAATCTGAAGCTGGTCGCTATAGTTACTATGCATATTCAAGTGATGTTTAACTGATATATAGGCGATGTGATGTGGGATGCTGGTGTATAGTGATGTCACGTCGCATGTTACCCATGTAAAATTTTCAGACCATGTTTCATTGTGAAAGGCACGAAGTACGTCCGCTGTGTCCTTGAGGTAACCTGGTGTATGTTGTGATATGGGCTGTAACAGGGAATCAAGCCACTCGGATGTTTTTTCCAGGAGGGAGCCTATGCCTGACACAATAGGTCTCATTGGTGGAGGGAAAACATTTTTGTGAGTTTTGGGGAGTGCGTGCATGATAGGTGTAATTGGATGATTAACATACATATACTCAGATTGTTTTAATGTTAATGAACCAGTTTGGAGTCCTGTATCTAATAGATGTTTAATTTCTTTTTGGAATTTTGATGTAGGATTGTCCTTCAAAACTTCATAGGTACCAAGATCTGCCAATAGTTCTTTAATTTGGGTTTTATAATCGTCCTTATTCATGATGGTGATGCTCCCGCCTTTATCAGACATTTTGATAACAATATCCTTGTTTTCTTGAAGGGTTTTGATTGCCTTTTTGAGGTTATTGGATATATTCTTAGGTTCTTTTGACTTGTCCTGGGTATCTAGTAGATGTTGTAAGTCCTTTTCTACAATTGCTTGGAAGCGGTCCATGTTGTCAGTCCTTGAAGTGGTGGGATAGAATTTAGTGTTTGGCGTCTTGAAATTGTTTGAAAAGTGAGTATCCCTGGGTTGTTTTCCTTGCGTGCTCCTATCGAATAGGAATTTACAGATATTCCCACACATTGTGATGTCAAACGTTGTTGATCTTCATGGGGTTTATGACGGCAGTCTTACTTACACAACAAGAGATTAAAGAAGTAAAGTTGTTTTCATTCTCAATACACTGCCAGATTATACCTAGCTCAGTGGCTTATTTTCTTTGTTTTTAAACCTTAGTGCGGTTGCACTCTCTATTTTTGAAGTGAAGACTTTTGAAATAACTGTATATAAATCATTTTCCAACGAGTAACTATTATTCTTGTTATACCATGGCTTCTGATACATATCAAACTCGATCTGAAATGGCTGCCAGAGTGTTCGGCAATACAACTAACAGTGGTGAAACAGATTTTGAAATGAAAGACATGTTCCATTCATTAGAGAAATCTATGATACAAGAGGCGAAAATATGGTGGGACTTAACAACCCTTAAAAATTATTGCACAAAAGAAATGATACCCAGAGGCCTACGTCTGAAAAAAACTCCATCATTCAATTACTCTGATGATTTTTGCAAAGAGTGGAATCAGACCCTCACAAATTGTTCCCTAAAATTGATGGAACTTATTATACAACAAGAAGAGTGTAAGCTTGTGGAATTAAAGGAGGAAATTTCCAGATCCAAAACAAAACTGGATTCATTCCCCAGCTCACCTGAATTTGTCGCACTGGAAACACGTACTACGCAAAACATAGACAAGGTGGATAAGTCCATAGCTGAAATTAAAAGAACTAAATTCCAGCGGGACTTACACGATTATGCCAACAATCAAGTATATGAGTGGAAGAATCGTACGAAAATATACAACAAAACAAAACCCATTCTGAAACAACGACAACGCCGCAAAAATTATGGAAACTACCAACATCGCGTGAGTTTCAGTTCCACTGAATTTGACTCAGCTGAGGGCGACAATGATGGATCTGACACCGAAAATACTAGAGGATACAAACCTAGGCATATTTTTGACAAAAATAAATATACACCAAAAAACGGGGAAGGAGGGGCGGCCGTAAACATAAACACGGATCAAGAACAGAGCCGTCGCCTCCGATCTCGCAAGAACCTGTATCCGATTTGAGTATCATTAACCTCTCCAACACAGTACTCACCAAAGAGCAAGCAGAGGTATTATCCCTCGGTTTAAATTTTGCTCCCAGCCTAAACTTTGACCTCTTTGGAACCCTAATGGACATTAATAAATTTGTCAGAAACTTGACTGTCAAAAGGCATTTTTATATGGAAGATTCTAAGACACATGTAATTAAGCAAGAGGATGTGATCACCACAACAGAAGAGACACCCACGACAGTACACAATATCGAAGGAATAAAGGATATACCCATCCATCATACCCTCTCATTTGAAGAATCCAGGGCTCTCATTTGTTTGGAAAACTTGAATACAGAATTACAACCCAGGGATACTCACTTTTCAAACAATTTCAAGACGCCAAACACTAAATTCTATCCCACCACTTCAAGGACTGACAACATGGACCGCTTCCAAGCAATTGTAGAAAAGGACTTACAACATCTACTAGATACCCAGGACAAGTCAAAAGAACCTAAGAATATATCCAATAACCTCAAAAAGGCAATCAAAACCCTTCAAGAAAACAAGGATATTGTTATCAAAATGTCTGATAAAGGCGGGAGCATCACCATCATGAATAAGGACGATTATAAAACCCAAATTAAAGAACTATTGGCAGATCTTGGTACCTATGAAGTTTTGAAGGACAATCCTACATCAAAATTCCAAAAAGAAATTAAACATCTATTAGATACAGGACTCCAAACTGGTTCATTAACATTAAAACAATCTGAGTATATGTATGTTAATCATCCAATTACACCTATCATGCACGCACTCCCCAAAACTCACAAAAATGTTTTCCCTCCACCAATGAGACCTATTGTGTCAGGCATAGGCTCCCTCCTGGAAAAAACATCCGAGTGGCTTGATTCCCTGTTACAGCCCATATCACAACATACACCAGGTTACCTCAAGGACACAGCGGACGTACTTCGTGCCTTTCACAATGAAACATGGTCTGAAAATTTTACATGGGTAACATGCGACGTGACATCACTATACACCAGCATCCCACATCACATCGCCTATATATCAGTTAAACATCACTTGAATATGCATAGTAACTATAGCGACCAGCTTCAGATTTTCATCTTACAAGTATTATCTTTTTTGATGACCCATAACTATTTTCATTTTGACGGCACTTTTTATTTGCAGTTAAGGGGAGTCTCCATGGGTGCCAAATTCTCCCCCTCACTAGCCAACCTTGTGATGGCGTGGTGGGAGGAGACCACAATTTTTTCCATGTCAAATCCATTCGGTGACAGCATCCACTGGTATGGCAGATACATAGATGATCTCCTCTTCATTTGGAAGGGGACTGTATCTGCCATACCTGATTTTGTTGAGTATTTAAATTCCAATTCCTCCAATTTAAGATTTACATTTTCTCACAATAGCAATACCATAACTTTTCTAGATCTAGAACTAACAGGCATCAATCATGCACCAATACAATCCAAAACTTATAGGAAACCCACAGCGGGTAATACAATCTTACATGCTCACAGTAATCACGCTAAATCAACCATCACTTCCATTCCAGTAGGAGAATTTCATAGAGCAAAACGCAATTGCAGTTCTGACACCCAATTTAAATTGGAACAGCAACAAATCATCAGTAGATTGCATAGAAGAGGATACCCACAGTGGTCACTTGAGAGAGCAACCAACATTACCTCCAAAAAAACTAGAGAAGTTCTTCTATCACACAAACAAGCATATTCCATTCCAGAACCAAACAAACCGACCCTGGTCCTGGGCCAAAGTAACCAATTCAACGACATTAAGAAGATAGTTACTAAACGTCTCCCTATGTTAATGGAGGATGAGATACTGGCAGATATTCTAAGAGAGGGTTACAGAGTGGTGGCACGCAAAGCCCCCTCCCTCAGCAGTTCTTTATCCCCTTCACTTTTCAGTTCCAACTCACCCAGGTCCACGTGGCTTGAACAAAAAGGGTTTTATAAATGTGGTCAAAAAATTTGCAAAGTTTGTCAGTATGCATTTCCGACCAAAGTATTTAGGAACTCCACAAACTCTAACACTTTCACCATCAAAAATTATATAAATTGCAATTCGGAATCAGTCATCTACATCGTAGAATGCACACAATGCAATCTTAAATACATTGGATGCACCAATCGAAAACTTAAAACTAGAATACTCGAACATTTAGGCTATATCCGCAATCCAAATATATTAAATATATCGAATGCAGCGAAGCATTTTGTGGAACATCATAACAGATCAATTAACTACTTTATATGTTATGGTATTGAGAAAATTCACACACCTAAAAGAGGAGGGGACATTAAATACAAGACACATACTAGAGAGGCCTTCTGGATATACAGGTTACAAACGCGGACACCCAATGGTCTTAATCTAAGGAGAGATTTGATGTTTCACTATTGACCAATCCAAAAACATTTATTTTCTGACCCAAATTATAGTAAGTCAACAACTTTCTCTTTTAAAATAAAAGATATTAGTCTTTGCAAATTTTTGCTACAAATACATACTGACGAAATAATCATTCACCAATCAGTAATTAAACAAGTAGTAACAAACGGGAACTTCACTATAAACTTCAAACTTTATATTTAAACCTCTAGTTTATATTCTCAACAAAGTATAAATATTCTCCAGCATCAAACTCCCTTCATACAAAATTAATAACCAGTTTAGTATATTTCCCTTCGCCCAAATATTAAAAAATTATTTATATTTACATCGTGCGATTGGTTCCCGATAGCCATCCCCGGGTTTTTCTGGGATGAACTCTGACATGGACCTGTTGATTCAGGGGAACATGACATATTTCCGATTGGCCTAGTAGCGGGTTACATACGTGTGATGTCACTTTAGCTTCTCTCTGTGTAGAGTGACAATGATCTGGGATATTCTGACTAATCTTCCCCCCCCACTAATACAATAAAATCAAATTGGACCTATTACGTAGTGGCTTTACCACGGACAAATCAATATCGATATATATAATAATCTATAAAGAATATCAATACGAGACCCCATTTATGTACGTAGTATTTTTAATATCACTGGTGACAATACACGTTTTCATTCCCAAGATATTTACTCACACCGCAAATACATACATCACTCAGATCAAACACTCAATTCTTTTAGGGCCATTGATAAAAATATCTCGACAAATTAGTTTTAGTCACAGCAGAATCTCGTATTTCTTCGGACAAAGAGAAAGCCGATATAATCTCAATAAATAACCAGTACAGTATATCTTTCCTTGCTCAATACAATACAAAATTAATCCATACTTATATTGCGAGATTATCTTAGAGAGCTGTCCCCGGGTTTTTCTCTTTGAGGGACATGGTTTTGGTCCTGTTGATTCAGGGGACCAAGACATATTTCTAGGTGGCCGGATGCCGGTCACACATACATCATGTCATTTTAGCTTCTTTTCGTGAAACGTGATAATGTTTTGAGGTTTCTGACAGCCCTCCTCCCCATTAATTTAACATATTAAATGGACTTATGACGTAGTGGTTTCACCACACACTCAATATTCTACATATATTATTAATTTGAGACTCCATTTATGTATACAAACATGTTAATCTTTTTGGTGATAATCCGTGTTCCCATTCCCAAGATATTTATTCATATCGGCAATAAATACATCATCTTGTTCAAATGTCCCACTCTCTTAGGACCAATGACAAAACACACTTTGACTTTTTAGAATAATCCAAATAATATCATCATATTTACGTTTCAAGTACACTAGCTAGTTTGAGTCAAAGCGGAGCATTGTATTTTTCCGGCCAATGAGACAGCCGTTATAATTACGAAACATAACGAATCTCTCTACATACAATAACATGCCCAACCAAATTTATTTAATACTTACTCTTTGTGACATAACGTATCATATCACATAGATTTCTCACATACTAATTAATTCTAATTACGTTTTTTAATAATCAATCTGATTAATATTTTTCAGTCTTCAAATTAGTCTCCTTCAATTTTGATTACAATCTTTTAACCTTTTTACTCTTTATTCTCACACTAACATATTCTCAGTCAGTTTGTTTATAGTCAAAAAATAAAAAATCTCTCGTAGGAAAACCCCGCAAGGAAAGTACACTATATATCTTTTCATAAAAACCAGTACATTTAGTCATTCCTTACAAACAGCTCATCTTTCATAAATTCTTGTTGTAATTGTGGAATAATATGGAAAACACTCGACAAGTAATTTATCGTTTTTTCATGTTTAGCTTTATTTTATTCCTTCCTGTCAGGAAGTGACTTGCGTTCCAAGGTATACCGGGGAGTTCCCTACTTTGACCCGCAATTAACCATTGCTAAAAATAGACTGGCTATAAAATCCTAGACTGACTAAGCGATTTTGTAAAAGCCATGACTAAGGACGCTGCAAGCGTCAGAAACGCGTAGGCACCGCTTACACTGCCATAAATCCTCATTCCATCTGAGAATATTTTCCTATCATGCTATTGTTTTTAATTTTTTGATAATTCTACAATAAAACTTGGAAATAGTTTCCTTTTAACAAAAAGACTTCAGAGGACTCAGCGCTGGATCCATTTTCTTTATCTTCTTTCTACTCCATGCGTGTGCCGACACGAGGACCCGTGCGCAAGTCCATTGATGTGATAAGGTGAGCTGGAGGAACCCTCCCAAACATTTTTACTAGAAAATATAGTCAAGACATTGACAAGGTTAGAACTAATGATTTTTATTTGAAATAATAATTTTCTCCTTCAAACTTTGCTTTCGTCAAAGAATGCTCCCTTTCAGCAATTACAGCATTGCAGACCTTTGGCATTCTAGCTGTTAATTTGCTGAGGTAATTGGGAGAAATTTCACTCCATGCTTCCAGAAGGCCCTCCCACAAGTTGGATTGGCTTGATGGGCACTTCTTGCGTACCATACGGTCAAGCTGCTCCCACAACAGCTCTATGGGGTTGAGATCTGGTGACTGCGCTGGCCACTCCATTACAGATAGAATACCAGCTGCCTGCTTCTTCCCTAAATTGTTCTTGCATAATTTGGAGGTGTGCTTTGGGTCATTGTCCTGTTGTAGGATGAAATTGGCTCCAATCAAGTGCTGTCCACAGGGTATGGCATGGCATTGCAAAATGGAGTGATAGCCTTCCTTATTCAAAATCCCTTTTACCTCGTACAAATCTCCCACTTTACAAGCACCAAAGCAACCCCAGACCATCACATTACCTCCACCATGCTTGACAGATGGCATCAGGCACTCTTCCAGCATCTTTTCAGTTGTTCTGCGTCTCACAAATGTTCTTCTGTGTGATCCAAACACCTCAAACTTCGATTCGTCTGTACATAACACTTTTTTCCAATCTTCCTCTGTCCAATGTCTGTGTGCTTTTGCCCATATTAATCTTTTCCTTTTATTAGCCAGTCTCAGATATGGCTTTTTCTTTGCCACTCTGCCCTGAAGGCCAGCATCCCGGAGTCGCCTCTTCACTGTAGACGTTGACACTGGCGTTTTGCGGGTACTATTTAATGAAGCTGCCAGTTGAGGACCTGTGAGGCGTCTATTTCTCAAACTAGAGACTCTAATGTACTTGTCTTGTTGCTCAGTTGTGCAGCGGGGCCTCCCATTTTTCTTTCTACTCTGGTTAGAGCCTGTGTGTGCTGTCCTCTGAAGGGAGTAGTACACACCATTGTAGGAAATCTTCAGTTTCTTGCCAATTACTCGCATGGAATAGCCTTAATTTCTAAGAACAAGAATAGACTGTCGAGTTTCACATGAAAGCTCTCTTTTTCTAGCCATTTTGAGAGTTTAATCGAACCCACAAATGTAATGCTCCAGATTCTCAACTAGCTCAAAGGAAGGTCAGTTTTATAGCTCCTCTACACAGCAAAACTGTTTACAGCGGTGCTAACATAATTGCACAAGGGTTTTCAAGTGTTTTCTAATCATCCATTAGCCTTCTAACACAGTTAGCAAACACAATGTACCATTAGAACACTGGAGTGATGGTTGCTGGAAATGGGCCTCTATACATCTATGTAGATATTGCATTAAAAACCAGACGTTTGCAGCTAGAATAGTCATTTAGCACATTAACAATGTATAGAGTGTATTTCTGATTCATTTAATGTCATCTTCATTGAAAAAAACTGTGCTTTTCTTTCAAAAATAAGGAAATTTCTAAGTGACCCTAAACTTTTGAACGGTAGTGTAGATACGATTGGTGTCCCGAGGGGGGTGCCAGACGAGTTCAAGGCCAGAGATCAGGTGAAGGCAGGATTTGAGTCTCTTATGCCAATTATTACTGTTAATAAAAATGTAGACTGGATTAATTATATATATTACAACCAGCAGCGGTTTGTAAATTATACCCGAGATGCTTTATAAGGGTTAGCCGACCAACTAGGGCCCAACCCAACTATGACATTCCAGAATAGAATGTCTCTTGATATGATATTGGCTGAAAAAGGTGGGGTATGCCGAATGATAGGGAAAACCTGCTGTACGTATATCCCCGACAACACCGGGCCCAAAGGGAAAGTCACAATGGCCATACATAAGTTGGAGAGCTTATCTCAGAAGTTGAAAAGGAACTCAGGTATTACCGACCCATGGGACCAGTATTTTTCATGGATGACTGGATGGCAGAAAATATTAGCACAAATAGGAGTAGTGATAGTGGTCTTTTTAATATTATTCTCTTTCCTTGTGTGCTGTGTTTTCCCTTGTATCAGGAAAATTATGACGAAAGCTGTAGAACAGACTCTTCCCACTATTTTTACACAAATAGACGAGGTGACACCTACAGTCCCTTTAAAGACAACCATCCTGTATACTGAGGAGAATAGGGACAGTTAGGCCCATTCAGAAACCTTGGAAGTCCAGGTCCAAAGGGGGGTTACCCATAAGGAGTAGCTCGTCTCAAGCTGGTGAAGAAATCCAAAACCCCTACCCACCTGGTTCGTGTGGTCAGTGGTAGGTTGCTAGGCAAGACTCAGGGATGGAGTAATAATATTTTTAGGGGGAACTGTCAGGGATCATTACTATGTATATTGTTTGAAAAATATTATCCTTACATATATATATATATATTCAGTATAGTTCACAATGAGATTGGATTCATGGAGCACAAAGAGCCTGCATAACACGCCTATGGAAGACAACGCCTCCTGGAAAGCATGGTTATTCGGTGTGAAATAACAGGGGACGGAAGTCACCTTGAAATACGGACCTGACAATAGTTTATTTGTTTTTTTATATAGCATTCACCACGCATCATAAATTACATGTTAACTTTATTTTGCGGGTCAGTACGATTCCGGCGATACCTAATTTATAGCCCTTTTTTATGTTTTACAGCTTTTTGCAGAATAAAATTACTTTTGTAAGAAGAATGTATTTTTTCTGTCGCCATGTTGTAAGAGCCGTAACTTTTTAACTTTTTCATCGACGGAGCTGTATGAAGGCTTATTTTTTGCAAAACGAGCTATAGTTTCTATAGGTACCATTTTTAGATACATTACATTTTTTGATCACTTTTTATTAACATTTTTGGAAGACAAAGTGACCAAAAAAACAGCAATTCTGGCAGTATTTTTTCGTGTTTTTTTACAGTGTTCACTGCGCGGGACAAAGAACATAATATTTTCATACTTCAGGTCGTTACGGACGTGGCGATACCAGATATGTATGGTTTTATTATTTTTTTTCAATAAATATCTTGATAGGGGATAAAGGGCGATTGTGTTTTATTTTATTGTTTTTTGCAACTTTTATTTTGACTTTTTCACACTTTTTTTCACTCTTTTCTTTAGTCCCACTAGGGGACTTGAAGGTCCAACTGTTTGATTGATGTTCTAATACATTGCAGTACCTATGTAGTGTAATGTATTAGAACTGTCAGTTGTTCACTGACAGCAAGCCGATCAGGCTCCGCCTCCGGTCGGGGCCTAATCGGCTTCCGTAATGGCAGACAGGAGGCCATTGTTAGGCCTCCTGTTGCCATAGTAGCAGTCGGCAGCCTTGCCATTGCATGGCAGGGCTGCCGATTTGCTACAAAGAACTAAGATGCAGCAAACGCTGCATCTAAGGGGTTAATGGCAGGGATCGGAACTAGCTCCGGTTCCTGCTGTTACAGCAGGGTGTCTGCTGTAACATACAGCGGACACCCACTGCTGAGGATGCTGGCTCAGCTTCTGAGCTGGAAGCTGAGCCGGTGCGATCTTGCCG